>NC_048586.1:8237500-8540000 GCF_013265735.2 Oncorhynchus mykiss | reverse complement strand
CTTGGCAGAGTGAGCCCACTGAAGAACGGCCAGACGAGTAGGAACGGGAACGAAAAGAAGGTTCCTAGGACAAGCGCGCGGCGACGGAGTGTGAGTGAGCGCTTGCTTTACCTGCCTCTCAATTCCCCAGACAGTCAACCCGACAACACGCCCCTCAGGGAGAATCCCCTCGGGGTCAGTGGAGGCTACTGAAGAACTGAAGAGACGAGATAAAGCATCAGGCTTGGTGTTCTTAGAGCCCGGACGATAAGAAATCACGAACTCGAAATGAGCGAAAAACAGCGCCCAACGCGCCTGACGCGCATTAAGTCGTTTGGCAGAACGGATGTACTCAAGGTTCCTATGGTCAGTCCAAACGACAAAAGGAACGGTCACCCCCTCCAACCACTGTCGCCATTCGCCTAGGGCTAACCGGATGGCGAGCAGTTCGCGGTTTCCCACATCATAGTTACGTTCCGACGGCGACAGGCGATGAGAAAAATACGCGCATGGGTGGACCTTGTCGTCAGAGAGGGAGCGCTGAGAAAGAATGGCTCCCACGCCCACCTCTGACGCGTCAACCTCGACAACGAACTGTCTAGAGACGTCAGGTGTAACAAGGATAGGAGCGGATGTAAAACGATTCTTGAGGAGATCAAAAGCTCCCTGGGCGGAAACGGACCACTTAAAGCACGTCTTGACAGAAGTAAGGGCTGTGAGAGGAGCTGCCACCTGACCGAAATTACGGATGAAACGACGATAGAAGTTCGCGAAGCCGAGAAAGCGCTGCAGCTCGATGCGTGACTTAGGGGCGGGCCAATCAATGACAGCTTGGACCTTAGCGGGATCCATCTTAATGCCTTCAGCGGAAATAACAGAACCGAGAAATGTGACGGAGGAGGCATGAAAAGTGCACTTCTCAGCCTTCACAAAAAGACAATTCTCTAAAAGGCGCTGGAGGACACGTCGAACGTGCTGAACATGAATCTGGAGTGACGGTGAAAAAATCAGGATATCGTCAAGGTAAACGAAAACAAAGATGTTCAGCATGTCTCTCAGGACATCATTGACTAATGCCTGAAAGACAGCTGGAGCGTTAGCGAGGCCGAAAGGAAGAACCCGGTATTCAAAGTGCCCTAACGGAGTGTTAAACGCCGTCTTCCACTCGTCCCCCTCCCTGATGCGCACGAGATGGTAAGCGTTACGAAGGTCCAACTTAGTGAAAAACCTGGCTCCCTGCAGGATCTCGAAGGCTGAAGACATAAGAGGAAGCGGATAACGATTCTTCACTGTTATGTCATTCAGCCCTCGATAATCTATGCAGGGGCGCAGAGACCCGTCCTTCTTCTTGACAAAAAAAAACCCCGCTCCGGCGGGAGAGGAGGAGGGGACTATGGTACCGGCGTCAAGAGCTACAGACAAATAATCCTCGAGAGCCTTACGTTCGGGAGCCGACAGAGAGTATAGTCTACCCCGGGGGGGAGTGGTTCCCGGAAGGAGATCAATACTACAATCATACGACCGGTGTGGAGGAAGAGAGGTGGCCCTGGACCGACTGAACACCGTGCGCAGATCGTGATATTCCTCCGGCACCCCTGTCAAATCACCAGGCTCCTCCTGTGAAGAAGAGACAGAGGAAACAGGAGGGATAGCAGACATTAAACATTTCACATGACAAGAGACGTTCCAGGAGAGGATAGAATTACTAGACCAATTAATGGAAGGATTATGACAAACTAGCCAGGGATGGCCCAAAACAACAGGTGTAAAAGGTGAACGAAAAATTAAAAAAGAAATGGTTTCGCTATGATTACCAGAAACAGTGAGGGTTAAAGGTAGCGTCTCACGCTGAATCCTGGGGAGAGGACTACCATCCAGGGCGAACAAGGCCGTGGACTCCCTTAACTGTCTGAGAGGAATGTCATGTTCCCGAGCCCAGGTCTCGTCCATAAAACAGCCCTCCGCCCCAGAGTCTATTAAGGCACTGCAGGAAGCTGACGAACCGGTCCAGCGTAGATGGACCGACAAGGTAGTGCAGGATCTTGAAGGAGAGACAGGAGTAGTAGCGCTCACCAGTAGCCCTCCGCTTACTGATGAGCTCTGGCTTTTACTGGACATGAAGTGACAAAATGACCAGCAGAACCGCAATAGAGACAGAGGCGGTTGGTGATTCTCCGTTCCCTCTCCTTAGTCGAGATGCGGATACCTCCCAGCTGCATAGGCTCAGCTCCCGAGCCGGCAGAGGAAGATGGTAGTGATGCGGAGAGGGGGGCAACGGAGAGCGCGAGCTCCTTTCCACGAGCTCGGTGACGAAGATCAACCCGTCGCTCAATGCGAATAGCGAGTTCAATCAAGGAATCCACGCTGGAAGGAACCTCCCGGGAGAGAATCTCATCCTTTACCTCTGCGCGGAGACCCTCCAGAAGACGAGCGAGCAAGGCCGGCTCGTTCCAGCCACTGGAGGCAGCAAGAGTGCGAAACTCAATAGAGTAGTCAGTTATGGATCGATTGCCTTGACATAGGGAAGACAGGGCCCTGGAAGCCTCCTCCCCAAAAACAGATCGATCAAAAACCCGTATCATCTCCTCCTTAAAGTCCTGATACTGGTTAGTACACTCAGCCCTTGCCTCCCAGATTGCCGTGCCCCACTCACGAGCCCGTCCAGTAAGGAGAGATATGACGTAGGCGACACGAGCAGTGCTCCTGGCGTAAGTGTTGGGCTGAAGAGAAAACACAATATCACACTGGGTGAGGAACGAGCGGCATTCAGTGGGCTCCCCAGAGTAACACGGCGGGTTATTGATTCTGGGCTCCGGAGATTCGAAAGCCCTGGAAGTGGCCGGTGGATCGAGGCGGAGATGGTGAACCTGTTCTGTGAGGTTGGAGACTTGGGTGGCCAGGGTCTCAACGGCATGTCGAGCAGCAGACAATTCCTGCTCGTGTCTGCCTAGCATCGCTCCCTGGATCTCGACGGCTGAGTGGAGAGGATCCGAAGTCGCTGGGTCCATTCTTGGTCGGATTCTTCTGTCACGGTGAGTGAATGAGGACCCAAAAGCGAATTAACTTAACAGAGCTTCTTTAATAACCAAACATAGGTAGGTTCAGACAGACCGGCAGATTCCGACAGGACAGGACAAGGTTACAGCAAACATGACGATAGTCTGGTTCAGGCATGAAACACAACAAACAAGAATCCGACAAAGACAGGAGCAGAAACAGAGAGAGATATAGGGACCTAATCAGAGGGAAAAAGGGAACAGGTGGGAAAAGGGGTGGATGAGGTAGTTAGAGGAGACAAGGAACAGCTGGGGGAAAGCGGGGGAGAAAAGGTAACCTAATACGACCAGCAGAGGGAGACAGGGTGAAAGGAAAGGACAGAAAGACACAACATGACAATACATGACACTAACGCTGTCGGTTCCCAATCAATTATGCCTGGTTGCCTCTGGATATCCTGCGTTATACGATATATATACATTTTTATAATTACAAGAATATGGGCATTTGACATAAAAAAAATAGTTGTCATCGGATTAAAACACATATAGCTCATGTTTAATATTACAATAATATCCATAATATTCAAACAATTCCCTGCATCCAAATTTAATATATATATTTTCATGCTCACCTTCAGAAAGCTCCATTAGGATGGATTCACAGATTATCTTTTAAATGTTCAGTCCGATAACTATTCGGGGCTGTTGGCCTGTGGGTTTGGTGCTAACAGAGTGGATCGATTGTCACTCAACTCATTCGCGGTCATGGCTCAAAATGAGAGAAAGTACGGAATGAGTTTACAGGGCACTGGGGTGACGTTTTTTTGAGCAATATCCTGTATGCAACACCCTGTATATTTGGTTTAGATTACAAAGGTAGTGATTTCAAACAACAGGAGGGGTGTCGAGACAGTAAGACGTGGCCCTTTTGAGGAGGGGTGTCCGATGTAAATTTAAAGACCGGGGTGGGGGGACCGTGCGCTGATTAGAAAAATCAATGTTTTAAACCCCAGGGGGCTGTCTCGCCATATTGTATTCTTTCTGGGGACTGTTTGACTTTTTAGCCCCCACATCCTCTGGGGTGTTTGGCTTTTTAGCCCCCACATCCTCTGGGGTGAGATAAATTTGGATTTGAAAGACCTGTGTGTTAATGATTCGAAAGTGCCCATTTTAAGAGACGCCGTCACACTTTTTGATGGTGGGGTAGGCAGATATCTGGACATACAGTATGCGTGATAGTGCAAACCTTGGTTTCAAACGATCCCCTACAGAGAGAGAGAGAGGGCCTTGAGTGCAGATGCCTGGGCATTGGTGAACACACACCCCCTACCCTTTTTGTTTTTGAAACACACACACATACACACCAGCACACGCACGCACACACACGCCCGCACATGGCTTTTCTGTAAGTCTTTTTCTTCGCGACAGACCGGGGTGAGAGAGAAAACGAGAGCTTCCCGTTCATTAAGGGGTGAGATACCATTTTATTTAATTCAAAATATTTAGTACATACAGTTTATTGCATGGCATAATTAATTACACCTTTTTACTATTCCTTTCTTACAGATAAAGGTCCTGGTTATAGGTGTTGACATCCTGCTGTTTCCAATTCACCATCGCCATGACATTCTTGCACGCTCCATCAAAGCTCCGTAAATTTTCACTCCATGGGTAGATAATTCGTCGGGCATGTAGGTCCTGGGTATGTCTCAAGTATAGCCGCGGCCATCGTCGTAATTGTTCACGATTTTTTGAAAAGACTGTCCAGCTTATGAGAGAGGCCTGTAATTTTAATCATAGGGACACTTCAACTATGACAGACAAAATGAGAAAAAAAAGAAAAATCACATTGTAGGATTTTTTATGAATTTATTTGCAAATTATGGTGGAAAATAAGTATTTGGTCACCTACAAACATGAAAGATTTCTGGCTCTCACAGACCTGTGAGCCTCTTTAAGAGGCTCTTCTGTCCTCCACTCGTTACCTGTATTAATGGCAACTGTTTGAACTTGTTATCAGTATAAAAGACACCTGTCCACAACCTCAAACAGTCACACTCCAAACTCCACTATGGCCAAGACCAAAGCGCTGTCAAAGGACACCAGAAACAAAATTGTAGACCTGCCAAGCAGCTTGGTTTGAAGAAATCAACTGGGGGAGCAATTATTAGGAAATGGAAGACATACAAGACCACTGATAATCTCCCTCGATCTGGGGCTTCATGCAAGATCTCACCCCGTGGGGTCAAAATGATCACAAGAACAGTGAGCAAAAATCCCAGAACCACACAGCGGGACCTAGTGAATAACCTGCAGAGAGCTGGGACCAAAGTAACAAAGCCTACGATCAGTAACACACTACGCGGCCAGGGACTCAAATCCTGCAGTGCCAGACGTGTCCCCCTGCTTAAGCCAGTACATGTCTAGGCCCGTCTGAAGTTTGTTAGAGAGCATTTGGATGATCCAGAAGAAGATTAGGAGAATGTCATATGGTCAGATGAAACCAAAATATAACTTTTTGGTAAAAACTCAACTCGTCGTGTTTGGAGGACAAAGAATGCTGAGTTGCATCCAAAGAACACCATACCTACTGTGAATCATGGGGGTGGAAACATCAAGGGACCAGGACGAGGACGACTGATCCATGTTAAGGAAAGAATGAACGGGGCTATGTATCGTGAGATTTTGAGTGAAAACCTCCTTCCATCAGCAAGGGCATTGAAGATGAAACGTGGCTGGGTCTTTCAGCATGACAATGATCCCAAACACACTGCCCGGGCAACGAAGGAGTGGCTTCATAAAAAGCATTTCAAGGTCCTGGAGTGACCTAGCCAGTCTCCAGATCTCAACCCCATAGAAAATCTTTGGAGGGAGTTGAAAGTCCGTGTTGCCCAGCAACAGCCCCAAAACAGCACTGCTCTAGAGGAGATCTGCATGGAGGAATGGGCCAAAATACCAGCAACAGTGTGTGAAAACCTTGTGAAGATTTACAGAAAACGATTGACCTCTGTCATTGCCAACAAAGGGTATATAACAAAAACTTTTGTTATTGACCAAATACTTATTTTCCACCATATTTTGCAAATAAATTCATTAAAAATCCTACAATTTGATTTTCTGGATTTTTTTTCTCATTTTGTCTGTCATAGTTGAAGTGTACCTATGATGAAAATTACAGGCCTCTCTCATCTTTTTAAGTGGGAGAACTTGCACAATTGGTGGCTTTCTAAATACTTTTTTGCTCCACTGTATATATACAGTATATATTTTAGATTCTTTAAAGTAGCCACCCTTTGCCTTGATGACAGCTTTGCACACTATAGGCATTCTCTCAACCAGATTCATGAGGAATGCTTTTCCAACAGTCTTGAAGGAGTTCCCACACATGCTGAGCACTTGTTGGCTGCTTTTCCTTCACTCTGTGGTCCAACTTATCCCAAACCATCTCAATTATGTTGAGGTCGGGGGATTGTGGAGGCCAGGTCATCTGATGCAGCACTCTCCTTCTTGGTCAATTAGCCCTTACACAGCCTGGAGGTGTGTTGGGTCATTGTCCTGTTGAAAAACAAATGATAGTTCCACTAAGCGCAAACCAGATGGGATGGCGTATCGCTGCACAATGCTGTGGTAGCCATGCTGGTTAAGTGTGCCTTGAATTCTAAATAAATCACCTGACAGTGTCATCAGCAAAGCACCATCACACCTCCTCCATGCTTCACGGTGGGAACCACACATGCAGAGATAATCCGTTCACCTACTTTGCACCTAAAAAAAACAGAGGTTGGAACCCAAAATCTAGTTTGGACTCATCAGACCATAGGACAGATTTCCACCGATCCAATGTCCATTGCTCGTGTTTATTGCCCCAAGCAAGTCACTTATTCTTATTGGTGTCTTTTAGTAGTGGTTTATTTGCAGCAAGTTGACCATGGCCTGACTCATGCAGTCTCCTCTGAACAATTGATGTTGAGATGTGTCTGTTATTTGAACTCTGAAGCATTTATTTGGGCTGCAATGTGATGTGCAGTTAACTCTAATGAACTTGTCCTCTGCAGCAGAGTTACCTCTGGGTCTTCATTTCCTGTGGTGGTCCTCATGAGAGCCAGTTTAATCATAGCGCTTGATGGTTTTTTGTGGCTGCACTTGAAGAAACTTTCAATGTTCTTGAAATTTTCCGGATTGACTGACCTTCATGTCTTAAAGTAATGATGGACTGTTGTTTCTCTTTGCCTATTTTAGCTGTTCTTGCCATAATATGGACATAGTATTTTACCAAATAGGGCTATCTTCTGTATACCACCCCTACCTTGTCACAACACAACTGATTGGCTCAAACGCATTAAGAAGGGAAAAAAATCCACAAACTTTTTCATAGGTTTCATAACTGGTACTGTACATACACTGCATCAGGGAAGTATTCAGACCCCTTGGCTTTTTACACATTTAGTTTCTTTACAGCCTTATTCTAAAATGGATTAAGTTGTTTTCCCCCTCATTAATCTACACACAATACCCGATAATGACAAAGTGAATACAGGTTTTTAGAAGTACCTTACTTACATAAGTATTCAGACCCTTTGCTATGAGACTCGAAATTTAGCTCGGGTACATCCTCTTTCCATTGATCCTTGAGATGTTTGTACAGTTCACCTGTGGTAAATTCAATTAATTAGACATGATTTGGAAAGGCACACACCTGTCTATATAAGGTCATACAGTTGACAGTGCATTTCATGGCAAAAACCAAGCCATGAGGTCGAAGGATTTGTCCTTAATGCTCCGAGACAGGATTATGTCAAGACACAGATCTGGGGAAGGGTACCCCAAAAAATTCTGCAGCATTGAATGTCCCCCAGGACACAGTTGTCTCCATCATTCTTGAATGGAAGAAGTTTGGAAACACCAAGACTCTTCCTAGAGCTGGCCGCCCAGGCAAACAGAGCAATCGTGGGAGAAGGGCTTTTGTCAGGGAGGTGACCAAGAACCGGATGGTCACTCTGACGGAGCTCCAGAGTTCCTTTGTGGAGATGGGAGAACCTTCCAGAAGAACAAACATCTCTGCATAACTCCATATCAGGCCTTTATGGTGGAGTGACCAGACCACTCCTCAGTAAAAGGCACATGACAGCCCGCTTGGAGTTGCCAAAAGGCAAAGGAATCTGACTAGGAGAAACAAGATTTTATGGTCTGATGTAACCAAGGTTGAACTCTTTCGCCTGAAACTGTTGTTTTGGACACTATTTGCAGCATACTGCAGTTATGCTGCATGCTAACTAGAGTTATACTACTTTGTACTGCAGTTATACTGCACTTTGACTCCAATCTTTTTTTTGTAAGGCCTGTCAGAAACAATAACTTTTCACTGAAATATAGTAAATACTGTGCAAAAATAACAGCGAGGCAAATCTCACCTGAAGGTGAATTTAACATGACATACCTACATCGATATCACATCCACATGGTGCTGTGATGAATACAATGCTGAGGTTGGCCATTGCCCTAATGAAAAGACAACAGATTAGCTAGCTAGGTGGCTAAAGGGGCTTTTTCTCCTCTGAATGTAGCTAGCTAGTTAATTAGCTACATACTTTAGCTGTAACATTAGTCGATGTTGTTAGCTAGGTAGCAAACCATCTAGCGGAACATTAGCAAACTAGTTAGCTAAGTAACTCGGCTAGCAAGGACAGAAGCCGATAGAAAACTAGCTAGCCAACCCTACCATATTTACCATCATTTAGCTATCAACTGACAAGTTCATGTTTCTAGCTAGCTAGGTAACATTAGTAAGCTAGCTAGCTTGCGTCATTGTCCTTGTTGACGTTACACAAGTAAAACTACTCACAAATAAAGGAAAGCAGTAACGTTTCTTACTTGAGAAAACAAAAGTTGCATTCCAATCTGAAACAAAAATTCAAACGCGTTGGTTTAAAAAATATAAAAAATGTGCTATCAAGCTAACTACGTATATTTTTTTCCCGCAAATAATCCGCCTGGCTGCATGCAAGATTCAAAATCCAGGCTAGCGAATTGGTGCGCCATCTCGTCGATTGAATGTTTGCCCTCTAGTGTATTACTGTTTGGTATTTCCAAACATTTGGTGGTGATGAATAAAACAATCAAACTGTTTTTTAGTTCCAAAAGCTTGTGGAATGTTCTTTCCCAAATGCTAGCTGGCTACTGGCTACTAGCTAGCCAGTATCAAAGAGTTTTGAAAACTCGATTGAAGGATTGTTTCCACTAACGTTTGTAAAAATTCAAGAAAAAACAACAATTAGCTTTTGGCCTTTAATTTAAGGTTAGGATTGTGTTTGAAGTTTAGGATTAGAATCACATTTTAAGAAGAAAAGTTTTTGAAATAGGTGAGTTTATGACTTTGTGTTTGTGGTAACTAGTGACGAACATGGAGGATGGTAGCTACGAAATAATTTCCTGTTGACGTTTTTCCACTTCATCTGTTGGGTTTAAGAGGTGCCGCCACCTGGCCGTTGTGATCAACACTTTTCTTCAAGTGTATAATAATAGTCACTCTCAAACCACAGTTGGGTCACGTGCTACTGTCCTCCCTTCCACTGGCATTCTGTTATGTTCAGCTCATAATTTTCTTTGTCCTTTGGTGGTGATCAAACAGTCTGGACAACCTCTCTCTTTCAATCACTCACTCTCTAGTTAGTCACCTCTCCCGGATCTTACTGACACCTACCCATGAGCCACCTTTCTTTCCATTTACTGTAACCAGCATCCTCACCCAGTGAGCACCGACACTGGACGTCCATGGACGTAGTTGACATTTGAAAGTCAACTACATTTAAAAGTAGTTGAGATTTTGGTCAGTCCACCCTGGCCTTGATGTTAAAGTCCACAGGCGGACTGGACCAAATCTGAACCTATCATGGACGTATGTTTTACAAGTTTGGATAGTACAGTATATTGAACTGTACTGAGCTCTACTGCACTGTACTGAATTATGCTCTGCTGTATTGTACTGCACTGTACTCTGCTGTTGCTGCGTTGTGTTGTCTAAACTTGTGAAGCATGAGGAGAATGGCATTCATATTCCGTTACCGTAGTTGTGTTACGGGGTGTAAATCCACTTCACTTACTGTAGTTCAAAAACCAAAAGAGATTTTTTTCTAACTCAAGGTGTCATGTCACACCCCATTCTTTCTGCAGACATCTTTGAATCTTAAATTGGAGCAGATATTTAACAGTTTTGAAAAACGTGGGCTCATAAAAACCTGAGGGAGATTTTACTGTAATTTCTTCCACTAAATTGCTTTTTTGTAAAATGTTCTGTGGAAATGGTTAAAAGTAGTCCATAGACTTGTGCACAGACTTGTATGGTTTGTTAAACTTAGAAATCAAGTTGTACTTCCGTTACTGTTGAAATGCTCCGATGAAGACATAGATGTCTCATGGTAGGGTGGGGAATTGCCAGGGACCTCACGATACAATTTTATCACGATACTTAGGTGCCAGTACGATTTGTATTGCAATTCTCATGATTCTCACGATTCTATATGTATTGTGATTCGATTCTGCAATTGTTTTTTTTTTTTATTTTATGTTCCAAACAAATTGCTCACTATACGTCTGCTGCAGAGAGATGAGATGAGCATTAAAAAAATAGTTTTGATCAGTCATGGAAATAAAAGTGCTGAAAATATATTGGCTCATTATTTAAAAAAAGAAGATGGACAACAAGCTATATTTGTTCTGGTTTCGTGAGGAATAAACTGGAGGTGCTAAAAATTGACCCGTTTTGTATACCCATCCCTCACATCACTATGGGGTATAGAAAATGGGTCAACTTTCAGAACCTATAGGTTATTATTCATGAAACCGGGACAAAAAAATACCATGATTTTTGGGAAGGAAGGAAGGATTGTTGACATATATTTGACATTTGTATCCAAAAGCATAATTGAGAAATACTTCATCAAAGTTGGGATATTTATGACATTTTGGCCTACCCAGTCCTCTTTTAACTACATCATGTTTTATCTGTAGTGCTTTGTGCTACAAAGCAAACATTGGTGTTTGAAGCTTTACAGCTTGCTCTGTAATATGAGTAGTATTTCGCTTTCAATAACAATGTTCTTCTATTGAAAATATCAAATGTTTGATTTGGCAAATATTTCAATATATTGTTGAAAATAATATACTCTTAGTCTATGTCCATGTCAAAGTTCCAGAGTGGGAATTCAGCAAATGTTTGAGTTATGATGCAATTTGTAATTATTACCAACAGAGTGAACAAAGATTTTTATAACTAACCCAAGATAGACCAGAGCCTGTTGTTTCCAATGGGAGCAAATGAATCATAGTGGGCAGAACAAGCAAGTATGTCGGCAGAGCTAAGCACGAGCTAGTAAGATCCAATTGTCATGTTCTAGCATTTTTTTTGCATATTTCTGTTAGGGAACGCCTACTCTGTGAAGTGCGCGTGTGCAAAAACTCAATTTGCCTTGCACTCCTTCTAAACAACACAATTAAAAAAAAAACTTTGGCAAAGGGTAAAGTCTACAAAACGTAGCCTACTCTGTTACAGATTCTAGTTTTGGAAACAGAAAACCGTATGGAGATCAAATGTTTCATCGATGAGAAAATGAGCAGAATGTCAGCCACTGGGCTTCCTCTCCCTCTCATAATCATATTTGACAGTGAGTGGAAATGCCAACCGGGTGCTTCACATTTATACATCTGGTGAAATAGCTGTCTCATTGTTCTACCTGTGCAGTGAACGTGACAAGTGATTCAAAATGGTCGCCGTCTGTTGGTGATTGCAGGATGTGCAATGATTCAAGTAAATCGAACGGGTCGAGGGCTGTGATTTGTTATAATGGCGATTTATCTGTATAAAATGGGCCATAAAAAAAGAGATCCCACTCAGAAACTTTGATATGCCTGTAAAGCAGTGGTCACAACCTGTTCGATTGCAACCTCACCGCGATCTTCAAGGATTCCTAGTCAATCACCAAACATTTCTGTAGAAAAGCCAACGATAAAGTCTTGCACTTTAAAATTATTTTTTTTGTCTTGCATCTTTGGCAGTGGGTGCACATGATTCAGCTGCCCTGCGCACCAGGTAGGCAGTGTTCCCATTTTGACACATTTCATCTGAAGGAACAAACTCTGCCTACCCAGCAGATCCATATAACTAAATCAAGTTTGCATACTGCGCTGGCCAATTACATAGCTCAAATGACAGTGCCTACAGCTTCTACTACCCCACCGCTAACTTTGAAACTAGCCTACGAGAGATTTCATAACTTTAAAACAATGATCTTTAAAACACAGATCTTTGCCTCAACACAATTCTGTCTCAACGCTTTACAGACAATTCCTTTGACCTCCTGGCTTTGTTTGTGCTCTGACATGCACTGTCAACTGTAGGACCTTTATAGACAGGTGTGTGCCTTTCCAAATCGTGTCCAATTAATGGAATTTACCACAGGTGGACTCCAATCAAGTTGTAGAAACATCTCAAGGATGATCAATGGAAGAGGATGCACCCGAGCTAAATTTTGAGTCTCAAAGCAAAGTGCCTGAATACTAATGAGGTTTTTCTGTTTTTTTTTTACAAATTAGCAAACATTTCTTAACCTGTTTTGCTGAAAAAAATAATATTTGATCAATTTTAGAATAAGGCTGTAACGTAACAAAATGTGTAAAAAGTAAAGGGGTCTGAATACGTTCCAAAGGCACTGTATGTGTGTGTGTGTGTATATAATATATATATACATATATATATTTTTTTAACACAGCCCAAAGATTTCAGTGGCATTAAAATCCCTGATCGGTCTCACCAAGTGGTTTCCTCTGGGGTCCTAATCGGCACCCCTCCTGTCGTTATACATATCTGAGTGTGTGTGTGTATGCCAAACGTCTTTGTTATATGGGTGCACACACACATCCTTGCTTGCTACAGCATGCCCTGCTAGTGGCCTGTGCCAGTTTGATAGCCTTGTTCGTATGAACAGGGCTACTCTGTATTCAGCTCGCCTGCAGTTAGTTGACATTTCCATATGAGCCACCTGTTGCACTCAACATAGCCTTCTACTGCCTGCTGTCGACAAAAGAAGCTTGAAAAACGTATATTTTGGCAAGATGTTTTGTATGTTTCTCACATCTTTCACAGAACAGACCATGACGGGATTTAGTGGCACATCAAATATGGGAGAGCCATAGTCTAACAGTGTCCAATTCTGAGCATATCTGTGTTTATCCCAGCTGATTTTACACAAAAGTATTAACTCAGCCGAGGAAGACAGAACTGGGAGGTTGAAGGAGACTGAAGGTTGGAGGTGGATGGCTGGAGGGAAGCTAGAGGCTAAGTAGCCTAATCTTTCAAGACAGACTTTCAAAACTATACATTGAAACAAACGTCTGTGCCCAGCGGGAAATTATTTAAATCACTTTCTGACTGCAACCTTTTTGATTTGAATGAAACCTTCCAAACACGTTAGGCCATGGTAGAAGTGGTCAGAAAGTTCAGGGGATAGAAGGGTGATTCCTCACACAACCAGGACAAAAAAAGACAATGATTTTGGTGATTGTCATTTAACATTTAATCCATAGAATGGTCCTTTGGAGGAAGGTTTGTTGACATACAGTGCATTTGGAAAGTTTTCAGACCCCATTTTGTTATGTTACAGCCTTATTCTAAAATGTATTACATTTTAAACACAGGATTGTGTCGAGGCACAGATCTGGGGGAGGGTAGCAAAAAATGTCTGCAGCATTGAAGGTCCCCAAGAACACAGTTGCCTCGATCAAGTTTGGAACCACCAAGACTCTTCCTTGATCTGGCCGCCCGGTCTATCTGAGCAATCGGGGGAGAAGTTTCTTTGTCAGGGAGGTGACCAAGAACCCGATGGTCACTGACAGCGCTCCGGAGTTCCTCTGTGAAGATGGGAGAACTTCCCAGAAGGACAACCCTCTCTGCAGCACTCCACCAATCAGGCCTTTATAGTAAAGTGGCCAGACGGAAGACTCAGTAAAAGGCACCTTACAGTCCACTTGGCGTTAGCCAAAAGGCACCTAAAGACTCTCAGACCAAGAGAAACAAGATTATCTGGTCTGATGAAACCAAGATTGAATTCTTTGGCCTGAATGCCAAGCGTCTCATCTGGAGGAAACCTGGCACCACCCCTACGGTGAAGCATGGTGGTGGCAGCATCATGTTGTGGGGATGTTTTTCAGTGGCAGGGACTGGGAGACTAGTCAGGATTGATGGAAAGATGAATGGAGCAAAGTGCAGAGTTCTTTGATGAAAACCTGCTCAGAGCGCTAAGGACCCGGACAAGCCACCCTTTGCCTTGATGACAGCTTTGCTCACTCTTGGCATTCTCTCATCCAGCTTCATGAGCTACTGCTTTTCAATTAACAGGTGTGCCTATTGCGTTAGAGCTAATCCGCCGTGTTGTGACAAGGTAGGATTGGTATACAGAAGATAGCCCTAATTTGGTAAAAGACCATGTCCATAGTTTTTCAGGAACAGCTCAAATAAGCAAAGAGAAACGACAGTCCACCATTACTTTAAGACATTAAGGTCAGTCAATCCGGAAATTTCAATAAGTTTGAAAGTTTCTTCAAGTGCAGTTGCTGGCTCTGGCTCATGAGGACCGCCACAGGAAAGGAAGACCCAGAGTTACCTCTGCTGCAGAGGAAAAGGTAATTGGCGTTACCAGCCTCAGAAATTGCAGCCCAAATAAATGCTTCACAGAGTTCAAGTAACAGACACTTCTCAACATCAATTGTTCAGAGAAGACTGCGTGAATCAGGCCTTCAAGGTTGAATTGCTGCAAAGAAACCACTACTGAAGGACACCAATAATAAGAAGAGACTTGCTTGGGCCAAGAAACAGGAGCAATGGACATTAAACCGGTGGAAATCTGTCCTTTGGTCAGATGAGACCAAATTTGAGATCTTTGGTTCCAACCACCGTGTCTTTGTGAGCCGCAGAGTAGGTGAATGGATGGTCTCCGTATGTGTGGTTCCCACCGTGAGGCATGGAGGAGGAGGTGTGATGGTGTTGGGGTGCTTTGATGGTGACACTGTCAGTGATTAATTTAGAATTCAAGGCACACTTAACCAGCATGGCTACCACAGCATTGTGCAGCGATACGCCATCCCATCTGGTTTGAGCTTAGTGGGACTATCATTAGTTTTTCAACAGGACAATGACCCAACACAACTCCAGGCTGTGTAAGGGCTATTTGACCAAGAGGGAGAGTGATGGAGTGCTGCATCAGATAACCTGTTCTCCACAATCATCAAATTTACAGTGCCTTGCGAAAGTATTCGGCCCCCTTGAACTTTGCGACCTTTTGACACATTTCATTCTTCAAACATAAAGATATAAAACTGTATTTTTTTTGTGAAGAATCAACAACAAGTGGGACACAATCATTAAGTGGAACGACATTTATTGGATATTTCAAACTTTTTTAACAAATCAAAAACTGAAAAATTGGGCGTGCAAAATTATTCAGCCCCTTTACTTTCAGTGCAGCAAACTCTCTCCAGAAGTTCAGTGAGGATCTCTGAATGATCCAATGTTGACCTAAATGACTAATGATGATAAATACAATCCACCTGTGTGTAATAAAGTCTCTGTATAAATGCACCTGCACTGTGATAGTCTCAGAGGTCCGTTAAAAGCGCAGAGAGCATCATGAAGAACAAGGAACACACCAGGCAGGTCCGAGATACTGTTGTGAAGAAGTTTAAAGCCGGATTTGGATACAAAAATATTTCCCAAGCTTTAAACATCCCAAGGAGCACTGTGCAAGAGATAATATTGAAATGGAAGGAGTATCAGGCCACTGCAAATCTACCAAGACCTGGCCGTCCCTCTAAACTTTCAGCTCATACAAGGAGAAGACTGATCAGAGATGCAGCCAAGAGGCCCATGATCACTCTGGATGAACTGCAGAGATCTACAGCTGAGGTGGGAGACTCTGTCCATAGGACAACAATCAGTCGTATATTGCACAAATCTGGCCTTTATGGAAGAGTGGCAAGAAGAAAGCCATTTCTTAAAGATATCCATAAAAAGTGTTGTTTAAAGTTAGCCACAAGCCACCTGGGAGACACACCAAACATGTGGAAGAAGGTGCTCTGGTCAGATGAAACTTTTTGGCAACAATGCAAAACGTTATGTTTGGCGTAAAAGCAACACAGCTCATCACACTGAACACACCATCCCCACTGTCAAACATGGTGGTGGCAGCATCATGGTTTGGGCCTGCTTTTCTTCAGCAGGGACAGGGAAGATGGTTAAAATTGATGGGAAGATGGATGGAGCCAAATACAGAACCATTCTGGAAGAAAACCTGATGGAGTCTGCAAAAGACCTGAGACTGGGACGGAGATTTGTCTTCCAACAGGACAATGATCCAAAACATAAAGCAAAATCTACAATGGAATGGTTCAAAAATAAACATATCCAGGTGTTAGAATGGCCAAGTCAAAGTCCAGACCTGAATCCAATCGAGAATCTGTGGAAAGAACTGAAAACTGCTGTTCACAAATGCTCTCCATCCAACCTCACTGAGCTCGAGCTGTTTTGCAAGGAGGAATGGGAAAAAAATTCAGTCTCTCGATGTGCAAAACTGATAGAGACATACCCCAAGCGACTTACAGCTGTAATCGCAGCAAAAGGTGGCGCTACAAAGTATTAACTTAAGGGGGCTGAATAATTTTGCACGCCCAATTTTTCAGTTTTTGATTTGTTAAAAAAGTTTGAAATATCCAATAAATGTCGTTCCACTTCATGATTGTGTCCCACTTGTTGTTGATTCTTCACAAAGAAATACAGTTTTATATCTTTATGTTTGAAGCCTGAAATGTGGCAAAAGGTCGCAAAGTTCAAGGGGGCCGAATACTTTCGCAGGCACTTCAACTATGACAGACAAAACGAGAGAAAAAAAATCCAGAAAATCACATTGTAGGATTTTTAATGAATTTATTTTCAAATTATGGTGGAAAATAAGTATTTGGTCAATAACAAAGGCATGCATCCACTCATTCCTGAACTGCTTTTCAGCTGATTCAGAGCACCAGCTAGCGAGTCTGTAATCTCAGAAATAAATACAGAGAAGGTCTACATGACTTTTATCTGACACCTTGATCTGCTAGCAAGACTGATAAACACACACACCCACACACACACTTACACACATCTCTGTATGGCACATTCTGACTTACCCCCTAACTGCTGTGATGAAGGTCCTCGTTCACATATTGGTGTGGAATTGTGGATGTGTACAACTTGTAGACTCACTTGCTAAATTCACGTGGAAAAAGACAAGATCCTTCTCCTTGTTTGAAAAGGAGCAGTTTGTATTGCAGTTGGCTTTAAACATGTTGTTGCTGTAGTGTGACAGGCAGCTGGATGAGATTCACGGCATGTAGGCCTGCTATGTCTGACACTGACCCTCATAGGCTAAACCAAACAGGGAGACAGACGGGGGAGATTTCTCCTTTTCTCTAGCCATATTGATTTATTTATGGTACTTATTATCTTTAGTAAACACACTCAGACACACACGTGCACACACATGGTGCTTTCAAAATGCACACACGCACACAGCCTGAGCTGTTCTTATAGACCTACAAGCATATCTTACTCTTATCCACCGTGGATATTGATTGACATATTTATAAAGTTGAATAATGTAAATGTTTATGTATTTAGTTGCTATTTCCATGGGTAGGATGATGCATGAGACACATAATGATTCAACAGGATGTATGTGTGCGCCCCCTATCTCTCCCCTCCTGGATAACAAGTTTTATAAGCCAGTAAGGAAACACCAACAGCACACACTGACACTCCACCAACACGTGAATACTGATCAGAATTATTTCTCATAATGAGGGAATGTATCCTGATAATGTAATGAGTAAATAATGAATTACTGATGAATAAGTATCTCATTTGAGTGTGTGTGTGTGTGTGTGTGTGTGTGTGTGTGTGTGTGTGTGTGTGTGTGTGTGTGTGTGTGTGTGTGTGTGTGTGTGTGTGTGTGTGTGTGTGTGTGTGTGTGTGTGTGTGTGTGTGTTCTCTAATTCCACAATATGTCCAAAGTGTGGATGGCGGGTTAATGTCATCCCAGCTACAGGTTTTTAGATAATGTAGTCTCACAGTAGACAGCCATGACAGTTGTCTGGTGTCATTTACCATGAAAACCACCAATCACTTCCTCCCTCTTTTCTTTCCTCGTTACTTCCCTCCCTCTTTAGAGCTAGGGGTGATGGTCTATGTGATGTTTGTCTATTAGTCTGCCTAGTACATCTGCTGTGTCTAGGAAAGGCCAACATGATAGCCTGTCCACCTCTAAAAGCCCATTTGAACAAATCACACTCTCTCTGTGAGGCGCGTGCTGTGTGCAGAATCTCACTGATGAGAAGGCACACAGAGATGACAGCGAGAGAGGAGAAAGAAGGAGAATGAGTGAGAGGGAAGGCTGAGGAGAGATAAGCAGAGATATCCTTTTAGCTTGTCACACAGACCGCTCTCTTATGCTCTCCCTCCTTTTAAAAAATAAATTGTTGACTAGTTTATTTATATGTGTTGATGGTTTCTAGACCTGTGTGTATAGTAATATGTGTATTGTAAAAGGAGAATGTGGATGTACAAGCCAAGGGCAAAAACATTACACAATGTCATTGTGTGAGAGGTTATTTTGATAAGCACCCTTTGTTAATTTTTCTCTTCCCCTTCTCTCACCCTTCATTCTAGCTGTCTGGGGAACCTACACCAATATGGGGTACAGTATGCTTTAATGTCTATTTCCTTTCTTCATAAAAAAAATACATGACTGCCATGAAATTACCACACCATCGTCCCCTCTTTCATTAGGAGGAAGGATGTTTGATATATGCTTTTTACATTTGTAGAAGTAGATTTTTCACAATGTAGGGAATGAGAGGAAGTGGAGGTAGAGGGGGGGAAAGAAGGGTGGACAGACAGACAGACAGACAGACAGACAGACAGACAGACAGACAGACAGACAGACAGACAGACAGACAGACAGACAGACAGACAGACAGACAGACAGACAGACAGACAGACAGACAGACAAAGGGAGGAGGGGGAGACAGACAGACAGACAGACAGAGGGAGGGAGGAGGGGAAGACAGACAGAGGGAGGGAGTAAGCGTGGGTACCTGACTGCGGGCTTCTTATGGCGAGCCATTGACTCTGGGCTGTAGTGATTAGAGTTTCCCTTCGCGCCTCGCTGTGTGGATCAGATACACAGTAAAGCAAGAGCAAATATCTCCAACCTCAGCTAGGAGGGGGCAAGTTATTAAACACACCATCTGGACACTTTCTACCAGACTGACTGATCATTCCTGTCTCTGTCTCTCTCTGTGTCTCTCTTTCCTTCTCTGTCTCTCCATCAGTGTCCTTCTCCCACCTGTGCAGGAGAGTCCTGATGCGTGTGCATTCATATATATATATTATATACACTACTGTTCAAAAGTTTGGGCTCACTTAGAAATGTATTTGTTTTTAAAAAGAAAATAAATAAAAAATTCCATTAAAATAACATCAAATTGATCAGAAATACAGTGTTGACATTGTCAATGTTGTAAATGGCTATTGTAGCTGGAAACGTCAGATTTTTAATGGAATATCTACATAGGCGTACAGAGGCCAATTATCAGCAACCATCAGCCCTGTGTTCCAATGGCACGTTGTGTTATCTAATCCAAGTATATAATTTTAAAAGGCAAATTGATCATTAGAAAAACCCTTTGCAATTATGTTAGCACAGCTGAAAACTGTTGTTCTGATGAAAGAAGCAATAAAACTGGCCTTCTTTAGAATAGTTGAGTATCTGGAGTATCAGTATTTGTGGGTTCGATTACCGGCTCAAAATGGCCAGAAAGAAAGAACTTTCTTCTGAAACTCATCTGTCTATTCTTGTTCTGAGATATGAAGGCTATTCCATGCAAGAAATTGCCAAGAAACTGAAGATCTTGTACAACGCTGTGTACTACTCCCTTCACAGAACAGCGCAAACTGGCTCTAACCAGAACATGGGTTTACCCCCTGCCCATGGGGCGATTTAACGCAAGAAGGCCCAAAAATATTTGTGGTATCAGAGATTGTTCTGGCAATTCTCACATACCTGTAGAAACTTAATTAGGAAGGATTTGTGAGTGTGGGTACCTGACAGCGGCCTTCTTATGGCAAGCCGTTGACTCTGGGCTGAAGTGATTAGAGTTTCCCTTCGCGCCTCGCTGTGTGGATCAGATACACAGTTAAGCAAGAGCAAATATCTCCAACCTCAGCTAGGAGGGGCAAGTTTTTAAACACCCCATCTGGACACTTTCTACCAGACTGACTGATCATTCCTGTCTCTGTCTCTCTCTCTCTCTCCTTATCTGCTCTATCGTGCTCTCTCTCTCTCTCTCTCTCTCTGACTCTCTCTCTCTGACTCTATCCGTCCATCCATCCAGTTGAAGTCGGAAGTTTACATACACTTAAGGATGGATTAAGGACAACAAAATCAAGGTATTGGAGTGGCCATCACAAAGCCCTGACCTCAATCCCATAGACAATTTGTGGGCAGAACTGAAAAAGCGTGTGCGAGCAAGGAGGCCTACAAACCTGACTCAGTTACACCAGCTCTGTCAGGAAGAATGGGCCAAAATGCACCCAACTTATTGTGGGAAGCTTGTGGCAGGCTACCTGAAATGTTTGACCCAAGTTAAACAATTTAAAGGCAATGCTACCAAATACTAATTGAGTGTATGTAAACTTCTGACCCACTGGGAATGTTATGAAAGAAGTCAAATCTGAAATAAATCATTCTCTCTACTATTATTGTGACATTTCACATTCTTAACATAAAGTGGAAATAAAGTGGTGATCCTAACTGACCTATGACATGGAATTTTTACTAGGATTACATTTCAAGAATTGTGAAGAACGGAGTTTAAATGTATTTGGCTGGGGTGTATGTAAACATCCGACTGTCGTTTCCAGCTGCAATAGTTATTCCAACTGTGTATATATATATATCTCTAGATCCATACAGGAACATGGAGAGATGAAGATTGAGGAAAGGATTGATTCCTTCCTGTTTTCTCCTCATGCAATGAATGATCAATATAAATAATAAAATGTCCCCTGCACAAAATCCTACATCTAACACACACGCACACACACAGAGCGTAGACACTGATGCGGCCCTATGTGTGAAAGCTCAATGTAACTAAGGCTTCAATAAGGGGAAGCGGTGCATTTGAATTATAACTCCCAGTTAGTGGCCAGGCACCCGAGGTATTCAAATGTCTTATCACTTCTCTCGTTGGCTTCATTCCTCTTTATTCTTCATTATCGATCTCCTTATTGTCATATTTATCATGAAAACCAAACAAGCACTGACAGGGAGCTGATGGGAGTAAATGATGCAGATAAAGTCAGACTGACAGGCACAATGGGATGGTGATGACATAGAGCAGGGATGGATGAGTAGAGACTGGAGGGCCGCACTATGCTTTTGTTCCAGCGCTAAGCAAACCTGATTCTACTGGTCCTGTATACTGGACATTGTCAACCAAGGATGTGTTTAGCATTATGGACTGTCTGAGGTATTACTACATGATAGTGAATATGGAATAGCTATCACTGTGCTGAGCTAGGAAGGAAGTAAACACAGGAGCTGTTAGTGCAGGTGCTGGGAGATTAACTGCATGTGTGTGTGTGTGTCTGCTTCCATGTGTCTGTGTGTGTGTGTCTGTTTCTGTGTGTTTGTTTGCGTGTGTCTGTTTGCGTGTGTTTGTTTGCGTGTGTTTGTTTGCATGTGTTTGTTTCCGTGTGTTTGTTTGTGCGTGTTTGTTTGTGTGTGTTTGTGATAAAGCAAGAATACCTTTTGCTCCAGATCCCGGATCTGGTCTATGAGGGGAGCAACCACCTTTGAGAGGCGATGCCAGTCACATTAAAAAGTCAGCCTTATAAACACAAATCATTACCGGTCTATTGCGGAATCAAAATGGCGTCTTTGTCAGTTTCTCCATTAGAATAGGGCTGTTTCATATCTGGCTGAACTTAGAATTCAAAGTGCCGACTCCCCTCTGAAGACTAATTTGTGTGTGCGGTGCCGGCGCGCTCATTAGTCAGGATTAGGCGGCCGCCTATGGTGGCAGGATAACAAGGGCAGCATTTTCTGAGCTAAGCTAACTGAGATGCACCTCTAACACAAAACCTCACATAATGCTGCCCGAAAACAATGACAATTTCTCTCAACCAGTGGCATGTGGGCTTTTTAGGTGAGCGCTCATGCCGCTCTGTTTTAAGCAGTGCCCACTTTGTCAAAGGCAGTGCCCACTACTGTATGACAGAGAGGAGGATGACAACAAGCGTGCGCATGCACACACACACAGAATTTAGTGCCTTGGACAGCCATATCATATTAGACTTACATTGATTGGGCTAAATCGTTTTTGGTATCTTAACTGCCACTGTATTAGACTAATGTCTCGGCCGTCGTTGGAAGGAGACCAAAGTGCATCGTGGTGAGAGTACATTACTCTTTTTATTTCAAAATGTCGCCAACAAACGGAAAAACAACCGTGAAGCTTACAGGGCATTAGTGCCACAAACAACGTTAACTACCCACAATCACAGGTGGGGAAAAGGGCTGCCTAAGTATGGTTCCCAATCAGAGACAACGATAGACAGCTGTCTCTGATTGAGAACCATACCCGGCCAAAACAAAGAAATACAAAATATAGAAAATAGAACATAGAATGCCCACCCCACATCACACCCTGACCTAACCAAATAGAGAAATAAAACAGCTCTCTAAGGGCGTGACAACTAAGCATAGGTGATTTGTTGAACTTGCGGTAACCCTCCATGGTTCTAAATATTGTTGTTTAGTAGTCCGACAATGTCAGAAACATTAACTTGCTTGAGCGTGCTGTAGTAGGTCTTGTAACTGTTTGTTTGTTGACTTCGCCGGACTCCAGTTTTGTGATGAAACAAAGGTGTGGATGAATTTATTCTGCCTCTGTCTTCATATTTATTGTCTCTGCCTTTGCGTATATATCATGGTGGCAAGGGATATGAACTAACAGGTTATAGAGCAAACAACGCAATTATCACAACACATAGGTTGTAATATGGCTTTTTTTCCTGGCTTCCTCAGTGATTTTACCCACTCACCACTACTGGATGAAGTTGGCTAGCTGATATTCAGAGCTTAGCCAAATTGATTAATCACAGGAATCAGGACTAATAAAGCCAATGCAACAATCTGTTTTTAAAAACAGTGAGCCTACCACATGGATGGGCATTCATAAAAGGTATTTGCAGGCCAACACTTTAGGCTACACCCCAGTTAGCACAGACTGACACCAACGTCTTCTGGACATCTTTTTTTGGTCCTGTCCAGACCTGCCATCTTTTTGTAGGTGTTTTACATAGATGGGCATTCCTAAGATAACTTTTCAGGCGGCACTGTAGGCTACACCCCAGTTAGCACAGACTGACACCAACGTCTTCTGGACATCTTTTTTTGGTCCTGCCATCTTTTTGTAGGTGTTTTACATAGATGGGCATTCCTAAGATAACTTTTCAGGCGGCACTGTAGGCTACACCCCAGTTAGCACAGACTGACACCAACGTCTTCTGGACATCTTTTTTTGGTCCTGTCCAGACCTGCCATCTTTTTGTAGGTGTTTTACATAGATGGACATTCCTAAGATAACTTTTCAGGCGGCACTGTAGGCTACACCCCAGTTAGCACAGACTGACACCAACGTCTTCTGGACATCTTTTTTTGGTCCTGTCCGGACCTGCCATCTTTTTGTAGGTGTTTTACATAGATGGACATTCCTAAGATAACTTTTCAGGCGGCACTGTAGGCTACACCCCAGTTAGCACAGACTGACACCAACGTCTTCTGGACATCTTTTTTTGGTCCTGTCCGGACCTGCCATCTTTTTGTAGGTGTTTTACATAGATGGACATTCCTAAGATAACTTTTCAGGCGGCACTGTAGGCTACACCTCAGTAAACATGAATCGATGCTGACGCCTTTTAGAAGTCTTTTTTGGTGCAGTCCGGACCAGCCTTGATTTCCACGGACGTTAGTTTTTTGTCACATCCAGACCAAATCTGACCCAGTCATATAATCTTTATTTGGTTCAGATATGATCCAGTCTGGACCAGCCTTAAGTGATTCCAAACATAGACGTCCATAAATTACGTCTTTTCAACTTTCATTCAGAACTGAAAATGAATGAACCCCGAAATTAAGTGTTGGCTTTGGAGATGACCAGTGCAATATACCTGCTGGAGCGCATGCTATGTGTCGGTGTTGCTATGGGGACCAGTGAGCTGAGATAAGGCAGGGCTTTACCTAGCAAAGGCTTACATTTGACCTGGACCAGTGGGTTTGGCGACGAATATGTAGTGAGGGCCAGCCAATGAGAGCATACAGGTCGCAGTGGTGGGTAGTATTTGGGGCTTTGGTGATGAAACGGATGGCACTGTGATAGACTACATCCATTTTGCTGAGTAGAGTGTTGGGGGCTATTTTGTAAATGACATCACCGAAGTCAAGGAACGGTAGGATAGTCAGTTTTACGAGGGTATGTTTGGCGGCATGAGCGAAATAGAAAGCTGATTCTAAATTTGACTTTGGATTGGAGATGCTTAATGTGAGTCTGGAAGGAGAGTTTACAGTCTAACCAGACACCTAGGTATTTATAGTTGTCCACATATTCTAGGTCAGAACCATCCAGAGTAGTGATGCTAGTCAGGCGGGAGGGTGCAGGCAGCAATCGGTTGACGAGCATGCATTTAGTTTTACTAGCATTTTAAGAGCAGTTGGAGCAGCCACGGAAGGAGTGTTGTATGGCATTTAAGCTTGTTTGGAGGTTTGTTACCACAGTGTCCAAAGAAGTCAGTCAGTGGCTGACAGCGCATCATCTGCGCTGCTGTCGCTCAAGAAAACTGCGAAGTGCTCGGGCATCTCCCTCTCCCACTCGCGCAGCTGTCAAACTGAATTCTGGGTCAGGAATACAGGAGGCTCTTGATGGCTTTCATTGCGATTGTTCATGTAGAAACCCATGTCTCTTCTTTAGCAGACGCAGGTTTGAATGTTGCTGTTTGGTATCTTTAATGCATGGCGTTCCAACCTTGTTCCTGGAGAGCTACCCTCCTGTAGATTTTGACTCCAACCCTAATCAACCTGATTGTAATAATTAGCTGGTTGATGAGCTGAATCATGTAAAATACAACTGGGATTGGAGCGAGAACCCTTCTCTAAGACATGCTGTGGGACAATGATCGCGGAGGTCATATGCAAATAATCCACTAGACAGATATTTATGGGTGTTGTTAGTAAGGATTACATCAATCAAAGAGAAGTCTGCGGGATTTTTTACATTCAGCCGTGTGGGCTTTGTGAACAATTGAGTCAAATTAAAATAAATACATAACTTACAAGTGTTTAATGGAAATGTGTTTCTTGCGTATCTTAATTACCCCCGAGACACCCGTAGGGAGTGGGGTCGGCCAGGGTATTAATTCTCCAGCACCTCTCGAGCAATTTGAGTTTAAGTGCTTTGCTCAAGGGCACAGCCACATATTTTTTTTTACCATGTTGGCTTTGGGATTCGAACCAGTGACATTTTGGTTACTGGCCCAATGCTCTAACCTTGAGGATACCTGTTGTGTGGGTGTGTGTGTAAATGTGTGTGTGTGTGTGGAGGTGTTGGATTTCCCCCTGTGCATAGTAGAGTCACTGAGGCTGAGAGCTCATTTCACTAGGTGATTAGGTGTGAAGGACAAACCTAGGCTTAGCACACGCTGCTCCGTCTACAAGGGCTTACTTGTTCATGATAGGCCTTCAGACACATTGTGCAGTCCTTGAGTTAAAAAGCTCATTACAACCTGAATGAGCTAACATGGCTGTGAAGTAATACTCACTTACTTGCTCTCTATATCCTTCACCCTCTCTTTCTCACTCTCCTGCCTTGACAGGTAGGCAGCCAGTCAGGAAGGCTGTCACACACCAACCAACCACAAGGTCCCCAGGCATTCCTAAGCATGGAACTAAAGCCTTTCTCATTGCCTCAGGCATTTTAAGGACACTCAGCAGCCTGTGTAGGCCTCTTAGAGACTCTCGCCACACCGTCTCACTTAAGGCACCTCCCCTCGAGATGATTAGAGAGAGGGAAGGATGAGTAGAGAGAGAGAGAGAAGGACTGAGAAGGAGAAGAAAGTGTAGTAATGAAAACGCAATGGGATTTATCTTGCCTTGTAGTGGCGTGCTGAATGGCAGGCGTGGCTCAGATTGGATTCTGGCTCTTTTTCCTGGAACAGCAATCAGTGGTGAGGTGTGGAACTCCGGGGCAAATGAATGTGATCAGGGTTAGAGACCAGGCTCTCTTGCACTCACACAAAGGCGCGCACACACACGTACCAATGCACACTCATACACGCAAACACAGTGTGTGTGGTTGCATTTGTTTGTAGAGGACTAAGGCTGCACAGTCAAAAAGTTCATTTTATTTTTCTGTATTTTTTTATTTCACCTTTATTTAACCAGGTAGGCCAGTTGAGAACAAGTTCTCATTTACAACTGCGACCTGGCCAAGATAAAGCAAAGCAATGCAACAAAATCAACACAGAGTTACACATGGGATAAACAATCGTACAGTCAATAACACAATAGAAAAATCTGTATACAGTGTGTGCAAATGAAGTAAGGAGGTAAGGCAATAAATAGGCCAATAGTGGTGAAGTAATTACAATTTAGCAATTTACACTGGAGTGATATATGTGGGATGAGGATGTGCAAGTAGAAGTACTGGTGTGCAAAAGAGCAAAAAAACAAAAACAAATATGGGGATGAGGTAGGTAGTTGGTTGGTTGGGCTATTTACAGATTGGCTGTGTACAGCTGCAGCGATCCGTAAGCTGCTCTGACAGCTGACGCTTAAAGTTCGTGAGGGAGATATAACTTCAGTGATTTAAAATATTTTTCGTTCTAGTCATTGGTAGCAGAGAACTGGAATGTGGCGAAAGGAGGTGTTGGCTTTGGGGATGACAAGTAAAATATACCAGCTAGAGCACGTGCTACGGGTGGGTGTTGCTATGGTGACCAGTGAGCTGAGATAAGGTGGAGGTTTACCTAGCAAAGACTTATAGATGACCTGGAGCCAGTGGGTTTGGCGCCAAATATGTAGAGAGGACCAGCTAACGAGAGCATACATAGATGTGGGTAGTATATGGGGCTTTGTTGACAAAATGGATGCACTGTGATAGACTGCATCCAATTTGCTTAGTAGAGTGTTGGAGGCCATTTTGTAAATGACATCGCCAAAGTCAAGGATTGGTAGGATAGTCAGTTTTATGAGGGTATGTTTGGCAGCATGAGTGGAGGAGGCTTTGTGGCGAAATATGAAGCTGATTCTAGATTGAACTTTGGATTTGGAGATTCTTAATGTGAGTCTGGAAGGATGGTTTACAGTCTAGCCAGACACCTAGGTATTTATAGTTATCCACATACCGTCCAGGGTAGTGATGCTAGTCGGGCGGGCAGGTGCGGGCAGTGATCGATTGACGAGCATGCATTTCGTTTTACTAGCATTTAAGAGCAGTTGGAGCAGCCACGGAAGGAGTGTTGTATGGCATTTAAGCTTGTTTGGAGGTTTGTTACCACAGTGTCCAAAGAAGGGCCAGATGTATACAGAATGGTGTTGTCTGCGTAGAGGTGGATCAAACAATCACCAGCAGCAAGAGCGACATCATTGATATATACAGAGAAAAGAGTCGGCCCAAGAATTGAACCCTGTGGGCACCCCCATAGAGACTGACAGAGGTCTGGACAACAGGCCCTCCGATTTGACGCACTGAACTCTATCTGAGAAGTAGTTAGTGAACCAGGCGAGGCAGTCATTAGAGAAACCAATGCTGTTGAGTCTGCCGATAAGAATACAGTGATTGACAGAGCTGAAAGCCTTGGCCAGGTCGATGAAGACGGCTGCACAGTACCGTCTTTTATTGATCGTTGTTATGATGTTGTTTAGGACCTTGAGCGTGGCTGAGGTACACCCGTGACCAGCTCGGAAACCAGATTGCATAGCGGACAAGGTACGGTGGGATTTGAAATGGTCGGTGATCTATTTGTTCACTTGGCTTTCGAAGACTTTAGAAAGGCAGGGCAGAATGGATATACGTCTGTAACAGTTTGGGTCTAGAGTGTCTCCCCCTTTGAAGAGGGGGATGACCGTGGCTGCTTTCCAATCTTTGAGAATCTCAGAGGTTGAACGGTCTAGTAATAGGGGTTGCAACAATTGCGGTTGATAATTTTACAAAGAGAGGGTCCAGATTGTCTAGCCCATCTGATTTGTAGGGATCCAGATTTTGCAGCTCCTTCAGAACATCAGCTCTCTGTATTTTGGCGAAGGAGAAGCGTGGGAGGGGGGCACTTGGGCCAATTGTTGTGGGGGGTGCAGAGCTGTTGGCTGGGGTTGGGGTAGCCAGGTGGAAGCATGGCCAGCCGTAGAGAGATGCTTATTGAAATTCTCAATTATTGTGGATTTATCGGTGGTAAAGGTGTTTCCTAGCCTCTGTGGTGACAGTGTTTCCTAGTGCACTGGGCAGCTGGGAGGAGGTACTCTTATTCTCCATGGACTTTACTGTGTCCCAAATCGTTTTGGAATTAGTGCTGCAGGATGATCATTTCTGTTTGAAAAAGGTAGCCTTTGCTTTCATAACTGACTTTGTGTATTGGTTCCTGACTTCCCTGAAAAGTTGCATGTTGCAGAGACTATTGCAGCTAGTGCAGTACACCACAGTACGCCACAGTGTTTTTTTGCTGGTCAAGGGAAGTCAAGTCTGTAGTGAACCAAAGGCTGTATCTGTTCTTAGTTCATTTTTTTTGAAAGGGGCATGCTTATTTAAGATGGTGAGGAAAGCACTTTTAAGGAACAACCAGGCATCCTCGACTGACGGGATTAGGTCAATATCCTTCCAGGATACCCGGGCCAGGTCGATTAGAAAGGCCTGCTCGCAGAAGTGTTTTAGGGAGCGTTTGACAGTGATGAGGGGTGGTCATTTGATAGCGGACCCATTATGGAGGCAGGCAATGAGGCAGTGATCGCTGAGATCCTGGTTGAAAACAGCAGAGGTGCATTTAGAGGGCAAGTTGGTCAGGAGTGTGCCAATGTTTACAGATTTAGCGTTGTACCTGGTAGGTTCCTTGATAATTTGCGTGAGATTGAGGGAATCTAGCTTAGATTGTATGACGGCCAGGGTGTTAGCATATGCCAATTTAGGTCACCTAGCAGTACGAACTCTGACGATAGATGGGAGGCAATCAATTCACATATGGTGTCCAGGACATGGCTAGAAGCTGAGGGGCGTCTATAACAAGTGCCAACAGTGAGGGACTTTTTTCTGGAGATGGATCTTTAAAAGTAGAAGCTCGAACTGTTTGGGCATAGACCTGGATAGTATGACAGAACTCTGCAGGCTATCTCTACAGTAGATTGCAATTCCACCCCCTTTAGTAGTTCTGTCTTGATGGAAAATGTTGTAATTGGGTATGGAAATTTCAGAGTTTTTGGTGGCCTTCCAAAGCCAGAATTCAGACACGGCTAGCACATCAGGTTTGGCGGATTGTGCTAAAGCAGTGAATAAAACAAACTTAGGGAGGAGGCTTTTACGGTTGCAGAAGTCAACAAATGAGAGCGCCTGGGGACACACAGGGCCTGGGTTAACCTCTACATCACCAGAGGAACAGAGGAGGTGTAAAAAATCATGTCGGCTGCAGGGACGTGTCAGTGGCACTGTACTGTCCTCAAAGCGAGCAAAGAATTTGTTTAGTTTGTCTGGGAGCAAGACATCCTGGTCTGCGACGGGGCCGGTTTTATTTTTGTAATCCGTGATTGACTGTAGACCCTGCCAACATACCTTGTGTCTGAGCTGTTGAATTGCGACTCTACTTTGTCTCTATACTGACGCTTAGCTTGTTTGATTGCCTTGTGGAGGGAATAGCTACACTGTTTGTATTCGGTCATGTTTCCAGTCACCTTGCCCTGATTAAAAGCAGTGGTTCGCGTGAATGCTGCCATCAATCCACGGTTTCTGGTTTGGGTAGGTTTTAATAGTTGCTGTGGGTACGACATCACCGATGCACTTGCTAATAAACTCGCTCACCGAATCAGCGTATTCGTCAATGTTGTTGTTTGACGCAATGCGGAAGATTTCCCAGTCCACGTGATCGAAGCAATCTTGAAGCGTGGAATCAGATTGGTCGGACCAGCGTTGAACAGACCTGGGCTTCCTGTTTTAGTCTCTGTCTATAGGCTGGAAGCAACAAAATGGAGTCGTGGTCAGCTTTTCCGAAAACAGGGCGGGGGAGGGCCTTATAGGCATCGCGGAAGTTAGAATAACAATGATCCAGGGTTTTACCAGCCCTGGTAGCACAATCGATATGCTGATAGAATTTAGGGAGTCTTGTTTTCCGATTAGCCTTGTTAAAATCCTCAGCTACATAAAATGCAGCCTCAGGATATGTGGTGTCCAGTTTACATAGAGTCAAATAAAGTTTGTTCAGGGCCATCGATGTGTCTGCTTGGGGGGAAATATATGCGGCTGTGATTATAATTGAAGAGAATTCCCTTGGTAGATAATGCGGTCGACATTTGATTGTGAGGAATCAAGTCAGGTGAACAGAAGGACTTGAGTTCCTGTATGTTGTTATGATCACAACACGTCTCGTTAATCATAAGGCATACCCCCCCGCAACTCTTCTTACCAGAAATATGCTTGTTTCTGTTGGTGCGATGCGTGAAGAAACCAGCTGGCTGTACCGACTCCAATAGCGTGTCTCGAGTGAGCCATGTTTCCGTGAAGCAAAGAACGTTAGTCTCTTACGTCTCTCTGGAATGCTACCTTTGCTCGGATTTCTTTAACCTTGTTGTCAAGAGACTGGACATTGGCGAGAAGAATGCTCGGGAGCGGTGTGAGATGTGCCCGTCTCTGGAGCCTGACCAGAAGACCGCTTCGTCTGCCCCTTTTACGGCGTTGTTGTTTTGGTTCGCCGGCTGGGATCTGATCCATTGTTCTGGGTGGTGGGAAAAACAGAGGATCCGCTTCGGGGAAGTCGTATTCCTGGTCGTAATGATGGTGAGTTGACGTTGCTCTTATATCCAGTAGTTCCTCCCGACTGTATGTAATAAAACCTAAGATTAGCTGGGGTACCAATGTAAGAAATAACACGTAAAAAAACAAAATACTGCATAGTTTCCTAGGAACGCGAAGTGAGGCAGTCATCTCTTTCAGCGCCGGAAGCTCTGCAGTAAAACTAAACAACGAGAGCTGCTCTAAACAACAGTATACAAGGCATATTGACATTAGAGAAAGGCATAAGCAATCACAGGTGTTGATTGGGAGAGCTAAGACAGCAACGGGTGAGACAACAACGGGTAAACAGCTAAGACAACAACAAAGGTTAAATGGCGATGAATGGGCAGAGAGGGTCAGCTAGCTACACACAGGTCCTGAGGCTGGGGCTGGGGCAGACAGATAAACAAAATTAAGTACCAAGTTAATGGACAGTCCAGCAGGCATCGGCTGTGTAGTCGAGTAATCATAGGGTCCAATGAGCAGCAATAGATGAAACGGAACCGTTCGGTCGTCGATTACTACGTTGAGCGAGTGGGAGAAACGGCGTTCAGGGAGCTGACAGGCCGGGGCTAGCAGATGGATCATCACCAAACATCCATGACGCAGAGGCCGGTTTAGAGCACATACGTCAGCAGACCAGCAGACCAGTCTTGATGGATCGGCGGGGCTCCGTGCCGACAAAGGGTCCAGGACATGGCAAGAGAAGTGTTGTAGTTGGTGTACTTCGTTTCCTAGCCGGGAGATGGGCCTAGCTCGAGGCTTACTGGTGCATGCTTCTGGTCAAGGGTGTTAGCCACAATAGCCACTCTGTAGAAACCAGCTAGCTGCGAAGATCCGGTGTAATGGTCCAGAGCTTGCGGCAGGAATCCGGTGATGTTGTATCGCGCTGTGCAGACTGGCAGGTATTATCCGGGCTATCCAGGCGAAAGCGGCAGAAGTCCGAGCTAAAGGTAAAGACCGCTTCGTTGTTAAACAAGCAAAGAATATGATCCATTACAGAGGCTGAGTCACTGGCTTACTAGGGCTCTTTCATACCGTCCCTAGGAGGGGTGTGTCACTTGAGTGGGTTGAGTCACTGATGTGATCTTCCTGTCTGGGTTGGCGCCCCCCCCTTGGGTTATGCCGTGGCGGAGATCTTTGTGGGCTATACTCGGCCTTGTCTCAGGATGGTAAGTTGGTGGTTGAAGATATCCCTCTAGTGGTGTGGGGGCTGTGCTTTGGAAAAGTGGGTGGGGTTATGTCCTTCCTGTTTGGCCCTGTCCTGGGGTGTCATCGGATGGGGCCACAGTGTCTCCTGACCCCTCCTGTCTCAGCCTCCAGTATTTATGCTGCAGTAGTTTATGTGTCGGGGGGCTAGGGTCAGTTTGTTATATCTGGAGTACTTCTCCTGTCCTATCCGGTGTCCTGTGTGAATTTAAGTATGCTCTCTCTAATTCTCTCTTTCTCTCTTTCTTTCTCTCTCTCGGAGGACCTGAGCCCTAGGACCATGCCTCAGGACTACCTGACATGATGAGTCCTTGCTGTCCCCAGTCCACCTGGCCGTGCTGCTGCTCCAGTTTCAACTGTTCTGCCTGTGATTACTATTATTTGACCATGCTGGTCATTTATGAACATTTGAACATCTTGGCCATGTTCTGTTATAATCTCCACCCGGCACAGCCAGAAGAGGACTGGCCACCCCACATAGCCTGGTTCCTCTCTAGGTTTCTTCCTAGGTTTTGGCCTTTCTAGGGAGTTTTTCCTAGCCACCGTGCTTCTACACCTGCATTGCTTGCTGTTTGGGGTTTTAGGCTGGGTTTCTGTACAGCACTTTGAGATATCAGCTGATGTACGAAGGGTGATATAAATACATTTGATTTGATTTGCTAGTAGAGGCTAACAATGACTAAATACAGTGCCTTGCGAAAGTATTCGGCCCCCTTGAACTTTGCGACCTTTTGCCACATTTCAGGCTTCAAACATAAAGATATAAAACTGTATTTCTTTGTGAAGAATCAACAACAAGTGGGACACAATCATGAAGTGGAACGACATTTATTGGATATTTCAAACTTTTTTAACAAATCAAAAACTGAAAAATTGGGCGTGCAAAATTATTCAGCCCCCTTAAGTTAATACTTTGTAGCGCCACCTTTTGCTGCGATTACAGCTGTAAGTCGCTTGGGGTATGTCTCTATCAGTTTTGCACATCGAGAGACTGAATTTTTTTCCCATTCCTCCTTGCAAACAGCTCAAGCTCAGTGAGGTTGGATGGAGAGCATTTGTGAACAGCAGTTTTCAGTTCTTTCCACAGATTCTCGATTGGATTCAGGTCTGGACTTTGACTTGGCCATTCTAACACCTGGATATGTTTATTTTTGAACCATTCCATTGTAGATTTTACTTTATGTTTTGGATCATTGTCTTGTTGGAAGACAAATCTCCGTCCCAGTCTCAGGTCTTTTGCAGACTCCATCATCTTCCAGAATGGTCCTGTATTTGGCTCCATCCATCTTCCCATCAATTTTAACCATCTTCCCTGTCCCTGCTGAAGAAAAGCAGGCCCAGACCATGATGCTGCCACCACCATGTTTGACAGTGGGGATGGTGTGTTCAGGGTGTTGCTTTTACGCCAAACATAACGTTTTGCATTGTTGCCAAAAAGTTCAATTTTGGTTTCATCTGACCAGAGCACCTTCTTCCACATGTTTGGTGTGTCTCCCAGGTGGCTTGTGGCAAACTTTAAACGACACTTTTTATGGATATCTTTAAGAAATGGCTTTCTTCTTGCCACTCTTCCATAAAGGCCAGATTTGTGCAATATACGACTGATTGTTGTCCTATGGACAGAGTCTCCCACCTCAGCTGTAGATCTCTGCAGTTCATCCAGAGTGATCATGGGCCTCTTGGCTGCATCTCTGATCAGTCTTCTCCTTGTATGAGCTGAAAGTTTAGAGGGACGGCCAGGTCTTGGTAGATTTGCAGTGGTCTGATACTCCTTCCATTTCAATATTATCGCTTGCACAGTGCTCCTTGGGATGTTTAAAGTTTGGGAAATCATTTTGTATCCAAATCCGGCTTTAAACTTCTTCACAACAGTATCTCGGACCTGCCTGGTGTGTTCCTTGTTCTTCATGATGCTCTCTGCGCTTTTAACGGACCTCTGAGACTATCACAGTGCAGGTGCATTTATACGGAGACTTGATTACACACAGGTGGATTGTATTTATCATCATTAGTCATTTAGGTCAACATTGGATCATTCAGAGATCCTCACTGAACTTCTGGAGAGAGTTTGCTGCACTAAAAGTAAAGGGGCTGAATAATTTTGCACGCCCAATTTTTCAGTTTTTGATTTGTTAAAAAAGTTTGAAATATCCAATAAATGTCGTTCCACCCAATGATTGTGTCCCACTTGTTGTTGATTCTTCACAAAAAAATACAGTTGTATATCTTTATGTTTGAAGCCTGAAATGTGGCAAAAGGTTGCAAAGTTCAAGGGGGCCGAATACTTTCGCAAGGCACTGTAGCTAGTAGCTAATTAGCTGGCTAGCTGCTGATGGAGGTTCCAGTTATAAGGTCTAAAAAAAAAATGCTGATCCGTACCACATTGGGTGAGGCGGGTTGCAGGAAGGTATATTTAATTCGAAAATGGAAAAAAAGAGATTACGATGTATACAAAAACCCCAGAAAAAGACAATATTTACATGGGACGAAAACAAACACGTCTTAATGCTACGCCATCTTGGATTAGTAAATTAAAGGAATACAATTTGGATCATATACTTTGCTTGTTTAATCACTCAATCAATATTTACAATGTGGTGTGTGTGTGTGAAAGAGGGAAACTGTTTGATCTTGCAATCCCACTTCCAACTCAATCATCCATTAGCATTCCCCAGAGGAGGAAAGGATTCCAGTTCTGTTACAGAACAGATCGGCCCCGCCACCAATGGCCTTGTATAGGCTGTCTAATTATGGTGAAATAGGGAATGTGTCTCCCTCTCTTCTGAGGGGAAAAGGCGGTTGATAGTTTCCAAGGATGCCTTGTCACACTGGTTATGTGGTTTTTCCAACTGCCACAACACAACACAGTCTTACTTCTTAAGGGATATGGAGGGCAACAACGTTGCTGCCCTTCCCATGCGTGACACATACTACTCCCTGCCATAATCACACAGTGTAAACCCACAGGCCAGATGGACCAAGCATGAGAATAAGCCCCAATGATATCCTTAATGAAGTCCTCTACTGTTCTGTAATGTGACTCTGCTCTCCGTATAATATGCCCAATAGCCTTACAGCTCTCATCAGCACAATCAACATGATGCTCACACGTTACTTCTAGATGGATTCCATGGCTTTGATTTGCATTAATGTACCATCTTCCTATTAAAGCTTTCGTTCCTAGAATCGTTCTTTTGATTTCCAGTTTCTCTCAGAAATACCCCCTTGCGAAGTTCCTTTCGGAGAAGGATTGGAAAAGGATTTTGGTGAGTGTTTCCAAACGCATGCACACATGCACGAATACTGAACACACACACAAACACAAACATTCCTCTCTTATTTCAGAGATCCCACTCCTGGACTTAAAGCATGAATCTGTTCCACAGGACCCTCTCCCCCTCCTCTACTCATCCTTTATTCCTCTCCTTCTTTCTTCCTGCCCTCAGTCAGCCAACCAGCTGACACTTCAACTTTATGACAGGTCTGTAGTGTCTGTCTGGTTGGTTGGATGCTAGACCCTTATCCAAACACATTACACATCCTCTTTGATGGACAACTAGCAGCAACTAGCTTGAAGGCACACTGGAGATTGTGCGTACGATTCAAGGCAGGTCTATCCTACTGGAATGGTGCTGTTATCTGGTCAGATTTGCTTTTTAACCAGATAAATACATATTTTTCATGTTGCTAAAAATACGTTGATAAATCGTCCTTACGCAACCTAACCAATAAATCTTAACGTCATTGCAACCAGTTTCGGCCACTGTTGTGGGGATGTTGAGAGGGGCCAGAGGGGTTGGAGATGAAAGGCAAGGTGGAGAAGGGAAGGGATGGAATGAAAGAATATAGAGTGAGGACAAAGGAGATGAGAGGTAGTATTTAAAATAAAATAAAAATATATATATATATACAGTACCAGTCAAGTTTTGACACACCTACTCATTCCAGGGTTTTTCTTTATTTGCACTAGTTTCTACATTGTGGAATAATAGTGAAGACATCAAAACTATGAAGTAACACATATGGAGTCATGTAGCAACCAAAAAAGTGTTAACCGGATCAAAGGTTTATTGGGGGTTTTGAGCGAGGGCAGAGAGAGGTTTTGGTGTAGGGAACAGTGATAGACACAGGTGACGTCAAGTCTCCTGAAAGGCAGAGACCGCAAATCTCAAACAATGTCTCATATTTGTTTTGGTGGATTATAATGGAAAAACATCTTCGGCCTTTGTCAGGTGACAGACCTCACAGGGATATGGATGTGCGTGTGTGATTTCATCTCTGCATATACCTGTGAGTGTATAGATCTTGGGAGCTGAAAACATTGAGTGGACATTACCTTTCTATAGTTTTACTTAAGGATGTAAAATACTGTGAACTTTCAATAAATTCCCTGTTTTCCACGAAATCCTGGTTGGAGTATTCCCGGAATCAGGAGGGAATAAGCAGGAAATCCAGAATCCTCCAACCAGGATTTCTGGAAAACCAGGGAATTTATTGAATGTTCCCAGAATTATGCAACCCTAGTTTTAAGTTATTAAGTTATTAATTAGTCATGCTCCTTTGCTTGGGTATTAAACTTATTTTATTATTATCTTATTCAACTTAAGATATGCGTAAACATTCTCTTTCAATGCTGCATGGCCTTCTCTCTCTCATGCTACTTTTCTGTTCAGCCTCCTCTGTGCATACCTCACATCTCCTTGCTTTTGTCTTCATTATACTCAACTCTCAGATATCGCCATGACACATGACAGCCCAAGCCTCTAGAGAAACTGCTATGCGGGATATGGGCTACTTTACATGGAATACATTTGTAAGTATTTCATATGATACATCTGTAGAATTTGACACCCTTCTACTCAAATACCAACCTTTTGTCTTGTATCTATCACATAAAGTAGCTTAATGATCTTACTGTACCTGCTGTATGAACAGATACAGTATCTATATATAGGTCTCTTTCTCTCCAGCACCGCAGCCTTCCTCTCATTAAAACCGCCCACCTCTTCCAGTCTCTGCCCCTTCGCTAGTACTCCTGACAATTCTACTTTAAGTAAGTGTGTTTATTCCGGAGCTTGTTCTCTATTCTGATTCTGGAATCAATAGTAAAGAGTAATTAGTAACACAGTAGCTGGTGGAGTCTGAAGCTGTGTGTTTGTGTTTGCGCGTTTGTGTGTGTGTGTGTATTTGTGTATTTGGTCATCCCTGTCATCCCTCTCTCTTTCACAGAATTAGAATTCACCCTCATGGTCTTCCCCTCGCTTTCTCTCTCTCCCTCCCCTCTCTGTGTCCCTCTTCTCTGTTGACTCATGTTGGGGTTAGTTTCCTTGTTCCTTGTCAATCATTGGCTCATTGGTGAAATTATCATTATAACAATATCTTTAATTAAATCATTCAACAACCTTTATTAATGCAGTTGCAGACAGAAGTTGACAACAGGAACATAAAGCATGTTTCCGAGTAAGTTCTGCATCAAATAAAAGGTTTTTATTTTATTAAACCTGAAGTCCAGTCCTACGGATGTCACTGATGTCACTGCCTACGTCATTATCTTCTACTTATGAGACCAAAACCATGCCTACTCAACACTAAAACTCTTGTTTATATAGCTGTGTAAAAGCTTAGCAGAAAATGTCCAAGTTGATTTATAGTGAATGTCTGACTAATCTCTTACACTCCCCTGCAGAGTTCTGTCTTCACAGTCACACATTTCTCAGACAGTTTCTTCATAAGAGGCAGAGAGCCTAAAAAAATACTGTGGAACAATATTAAACCTCATAATGTATATATGTTGTTAATCTGTAGTCTAGGACCCTAAGGTCTTATAACCCCTCCCATTCTATTAATACAACATAAACATAATGAATTATTAAAATACATCAAACATTTGGTACAGCACCTATCATGACCCCTAGGTAAACCCCCACACATAATGTCTGCATGCCTTTGAGAATAGGTTGGCCTGGTGGAATCTAAGGCAATATTGTATCTTGTGACTGAAGAATTCCAGTGCAGTACCAGCTGGTCATAACATCCTTCCAGTGCAGTACCAGCTGGTCATAACATCCTTCCAGTGCAGTACCAGCTGGTCATAACATCCTTCCAGTGCAGTACCAGCTGGTCATAACATCCTTCCAGTGCAGTACCAGCTGGTCATAACATCCTTCCAGTGCAGTACCAGCTGGTCATAACATCCTTCCAGTGCAGTACCAGCTGGTCATAACATCCTTCCAGTGCAGTACCAGCTGGTCATAACATCCTTCCAGTGCAGTACCAGCTGGTCATAACATCCTTCCAGTGCAGTACCAGCTGGTCATAACATCCTTCCAGTGCAGTACCAGCTGGTCATAACATCCTTCCAGTGCAGTACCAGCTGGTCATAACATCCTTCCAGTGCAGTACCAGCTGGTCATAACATCCTTCCAGTGCAGTACCAGCTGGTCATAACATCCTTCCAGTGCAGTACCAGCTGGTCATAACATCCTTCCAGTGCAGTACCAGCTGGTCATAACATCCTTCCAGTGCAGTAGCAGCTGGTCATAACATCCTTCCAGTGCAGTACCAGCTGGTCATAACATCCTTCCAGTGCAGTACCAGCTGGTCATAACATCCTTCCAGTGCAGTACCACCTGGTCATAACATCCTTCCAGTGCGCTGGTCGTAACATCCATCCAGTACAGTAGCGCCTGGTCATAACATCCATCCAGTACAGTAGCGCCTGGTCATAACATCCATCCAGTACAGTAGCACCTGGTCATAACATCCATCCAGTACAGTAGCGCCTGGTCATAACATCCTTCCAGTGCAGTAGCGCCTGGTCATAACATCCTTCCAGTGTGCTGGTCGTAACATCCATCCAGTACAGTAGCGCCTGGTCGTAACATCCATCCAGTACAGTAGCGCCTGGTCATAACATCCATCCAGTACAGTAGCGCCTGGTCATAACATCCTTCCAGTGCAGTAGCGCCTGGTCATAACATCCTTCCAGTGCGGTAGCATCGGGTCATAACATCCTTCCAGTGCAGTAGCAGCTGGTCATAACATCCTTCCAGTGCGCTGGTCATAACATCCTTCCAGTGCAGTACCAGCTGGTCATAACATCCTTCCAGTGCAGTAGCAGCTGGTCATAACATCCTTCCAGTGCAGTAGCGCCTGGTCATAACATCCTTCCAGTGTAGTAGCAACATCCTTCACTAAGATGTTCTTTTCTACTAGAAACAGGATGTTCTTCAGACACCCGACAAGGCCGAAATCCCCGTCATTGGCAAGAGGGTGCCTCGTAGGGATCGGCCGACGGCGAGTGTGAAATCTGCCCTTACCATCAATATTACTTGCCTGCCAACGTACAATCGTTGGACAATAAATTAGACGAGGTACGGTCAAGATTATCCTACCAACGGGACATCAAAAACTGTAACATCTTATGTTTCACCGAATCGTGGCTGAATGACGACATGGAAAATATTCAGCTTGCAGGATATACGCTGCACCGGCTAGATAAAACAGCACACTCCGGTAAGACGAGGGGGGGCAGTCTGTGCATATTTGTAAACAACAGCTAGTGCAGGAAATCTAAGGAAGTCTCGCGATTTTGCTCACATGAAGTAGAGTATCTCATCAAATCAAATGTATTTATAAAGCCCTTCTTACATCAGCTGATATCTCAAAGTGCTGTACATAAACCCAGCCTTCTCAACAGCTTTTGACCCCCAAGCCATAAGACTCCTGAACAGGTAATCAATTGGCTACCCGGACTATTTGCATTGTGTCCCACCACCTGCCAACCCCCTCTTTTACGCTGCTGCTACTATTTACCACCACAGACGGACGGTGGCACTAAGACCGCACTGAGTTAGCTGTATAAGGAAATAACCTAACCGCTCACCCAGAGGTGGCGCTCCTGGTGGCCGGGGACTTTAATGCAGGGAAACTTAAATCAGTTTTACCTAATTTCTATCACCATGTTAAATGCGCAACCAGAGTGAAAAAAAATTCTAGATCACCTTTACTCCACACACAGAGACACGTTCAAAGCTCTTCTTCACCCTCCATTTGGCAAATCTGACCATAATTCTATCCTCCTGATTCCTGCTTACAAGCAAAAATTAAAGCAGGAAGCACCAGTGACTCTGTCTATACAAAAGTGGTCAGATGAAGCAGATGCTAAACTAAAGGACTTTTTTGCTAGCACAGAGTGGAATATGTTCCGGGATTCTTCCGATGGCATTGAGGAGTACACCACACCAGTCATTGGCTTTATCAATAAGTGCATCGAGGACATTGTCCCCATAGTGGCTGCATGTACATACCCCAACCAGAAGCCATGGATTACAGGCAACATTCAAACTGAGCTAAAGGTTAGAACTGCCACTTTCAAGGTGCTGGTCTCTAACCCCGAAGATTATAAGAAATCCCGCAATGCCCTCAGATGAACCATCAAACAGGCAAAGCGCCAATACAGGACTAAGATTAAATTGTACTACACCGGCTCCGATGCTCGTCGGATGTGGCAGGTTCTGCAAACTATTATAGACTACAAAGGGAAGCACAGCCGCGAGCTGCCCAGTGACATGAGTCTACCAGGTGAGCTAAATCACTTCTATGCTCGCTTCGAGGCAAGGAAAACTGAGGCATGCATGAGAGCATCAGCTGTTCCGGAAGACTGTGTGATCACGCTCTCCATAGCCGACGTGAGTAAGACCTTTAAACAGGTTAACATTCACAAGGCCGCAGGGCCAGACAGATTACCAGGGCGTGTGCTCCGGGCATGTGCTGACCAACTGGCAGGTGTCTTCACTGACATTTTCAACATGTCCTTGATTGAGTCTGTAATACCAACATGCTTCAAGCAGACCACCATAGTCCCTGTGCCCAAGAGCACTAAGAGCACTGCCTAAATGACTACACACCCGTAGCACTCACGTCCGTATCCATTAACTGCTTTGAAAGGCTGGCAATGGCTCACATTAACACCATTATCCCAGAAACCCTAGACCCACCCTAATTTGCATACCACTCAAACAGATCCACAGATGATGCAATTTCTATTGCACTCCACACTTCCGTTTCCAACCTGGACTAAATGAACACCAATGTGAGAATGCTATTCATTGACTGCAGCTCAGCGTTCAACACCATAGAGCCCTCAAAGCTCATCAATAAGCTAAGGACCCTGGGACTAAACACCTCCCTCTGCAACTGGATCCTGGACTTCCTGACGGGCTGCCCCCAGGTGGTGAGGGTAGGTAGCAATACATCTGCCACGCTGATCCTCAACACTGGAGCTTCTCAGGGGTTCGTGCTCAGTCGCCTCCTGGACTCCCTGTTCACCCACGACTGTAAGGCCAGGCACGACTCCAACAGCATCATTAAGTTTGTAGACGACACAACAGTTGTTAGCCTGATCACCGATACCACTGAGACAGCCTATAGGGATGAGGTCAGAGACCTGGCCGGGTGGTGCCAGAATAACAACCTATCCCTCAACGTAATCAAGACAAGGAAGATGATTGTGGACTACAGGTAAAGGAGGACCGAGCACGCCCCCATTCTCATCGACAGGGCTGTAGTGGAGCAGGTTGAGAGCTTCAAGTTCCTTGGTGTCCACATCACCAACAAACTAGAATGGTCCAAACACACCAAGACTGTCGTGAAGAGGGCACGACAAAGCCTATTCCCCCTCAGGAAACTAAAACGATTTGGCATGGGTCCTCAGATCCTCAAAAGGTTCTACAGCTGCAACATCAAGAGCATCCTGACGGATTGCATCACTGCCTGGTACGGCAACTGCTCGGGCCTCCGACCACAAGGCACTACAGAGGGTAGTGCGTACGGCCCAGTACATCACTGGGCCTAAGCTGCCTGCCATCCAGGACCTCTACTCCAGGCGGTGTCAGAGGAAGGCCCTAAAGATTGTCAATGACTCCAGCCACCCCAGTCAGAGACTGTTCTCTCTGCTACCGCATGGTAAGCAGTACCGGAGCGCCAAGTCTAGGACAAAAGGGCATCTCAACTGCTTTTGACCCCCAAGCCATAAGAATCCTGAACAGTTCATCAAATGGCTACCCGGACTATTTGCATTGTGTCCCACCACCCGCCAACCCCCTCTTTTATACTGCTGCTACTCTCTGTTTATCATCTAAGCATCGTCACTTCAACTATACCTACGGTACCACCTGTATTTAGCCTCGCTCCTGTTATTTTCACTGTCATTTTACTGTTTTATTTTTATTTTGTATTTCCTTACTTATCTATTGTTTACCTAATACCTATTTTTTACTTAAAAATTGCACTGTTGGTTAGGGCTTGTAAGTAAGCTTATCACTGTATACCTGTTGTATTCGGGCGATCTTGACAAATACACTTTTATTTTATTGTTGTCATTAACTGATTCTCTCTCTCTATAGGTGTGCGTGGTAGTGCATACATTCAGTTGAAGTCTTTTTCAACCACTCCACAAACTTCTTGTTAACAAACTATGGTTTTGGCAAGTTGGTTAGGACATCTACTTTGTGCATGACACAAGTAATTTTTCCAACAATTGTTTCCAACAATTTGGCTTGGCACCTAAAACCTTTTAGGTGCCAAGCCATTTGAGTCAATTGGAGGTGTACTTGTATATTTCAAGGCCTACTTTCAAACTCAGTGCCTCTTTGCTTGACATCATGGGAAAATCAAAAGAAATCAGCCAAGACCTAGGAAAAATAATTGTAGACCTCCACAAGTCTGGTTCAAAAGCCTGAAGGTACAACATTGGGAGCAATTTCCAAACGCTTGAAGGTACCATGTTCATCTGTACAAACAATAGTACGCAAGTATAAACACCATGGGACCACGCAGCCGTCATACCGCTCAGGAAGGAGACGCTTCTGTCTGTCTGTCTGTCTGTCTGTCTGTCTGTCTGTCTGTCTGTCTGTCTGTCTTATCTGTCTGTGTGACAGACAGCCAGCCAGCCAGCCAGCCAGCGTCTGACAGGCAAATGTGATTGGCTGATAATTGCTATAATTAATGGGCTGGGCAACGAGGCAGGTTTCTCTGACAGTTGTTTGTCACGGATTACAAAAAAAGGGGGTAGAAAATGTACATATAACACATCTCTTCCTCCCTCTCTATTAGGCACCCTCCTCCACAAAGTGCAGACAATCTTCCTCCTCTGTTTGCCTGTGTGCTAGTGGTTGAATTGAGCTCACATTCTCCGAACACACAGCAGAGTAGAGACATGAGAGCAGCTCAAGGTCACCAGTTAGCTTACAGGACAAGGGTTGGTAACCCCTTCCACAGAGGTCATCAGATCAAATCAAATTTTATTTTTACATCCACGTGTTTAGCAGATGTTAATGCGGGTGTAGCTAAAAGCTTGTGTTTCTAGCGCCAACAGTGCAGTTATCTCTAACAATACACACAATCTAAAGTATAGGAAGAATATATAAATATTTGGATGTGCAATGTCAGAACGGCATAGACTAAGATACAGTAGAATAGAATATAGTATATACATGAGATACAGTGCCTTGCAAAAGTATTCGGCCCCCTTGAACTTTGCGACCTTTTGGCACATTTCAGGCTTCAAACATAAAGATATAAAACTGTATTTTTTTGTGAAGAATCAACAACAAGTGGGACACAATCATGAAGTGGAACGACATTTATTGGATATTTCAAACTTTTTTAACAAATCAAAAACTGAAAAATTGGGCGTGCAAAATTATTCAGCCCCTTTACTTTCAGTGCAGCAAACTCTCTCCAGAAGTTCAGTGAGGATCTCTGAATGATCCAATGTTGACCTAAATGACTAATGATGATAAATACAATCCACCTGTGTGTAATCAAGTCTCCGTATAAATGCACCTGCACTGTGATAGTCTCAGAGGTCCGTTAAAAGCGCAGAGAGCATCATGAAGAACAAGGAACACACCAGGCAGGTCCGAGATACTGTTGTGAAGAAGTTTAAAGCTGGATTTGGATACAAAAATATTTCCCAAGCTTTAAACATCCCAAGGAGCACTGTGCAAGCGATAATATTGAAATGGAAGGAGTATCAGACCACTGCAAATCTACCAAGACCTGGCCGTCCCTCTAAACTTTCAGCTCATACATGGAGAAGACTGATCAGAGATGCAGCCAAGAGGCCCATGATCACTCTGGATGAACTGCAGAGATCTACAGCTGAGGTTGGAGACTCTGTCCATAGGACAACAATCAGTCGTATATTGCACAAATCTGGCCTTTATGGAAGAGTGGCAAGAAGAAAGCCATTTCTTAAAGATATCCATAAAAAGTGTTGTTTAAAGTTTGCCACAAGCCACCTGGGAGACACACCAAACATGTGGAAGAAGGTGCTCTGGTCAGATGAAACCAAAATTGAACCTTTTGGCAACAATGCAAAACGTTATGTTTGGCGTAAAAGCAACACCCTGAACACACCATCCCCACTGTCAAACATGGTGGTGGCAGCATCATGGTTTGGGCCTGCTTTTCTTCAGCATGGACAGGGAAGATGGTTAAAATTGATGGGAAGATGGATGGAGCCAAATACAGGACCATTCTGGAAGAAAACCTGATGGAGTCTGCAAAAGACCTGAGACTGGGACGGAGATTTGTCTTCCAACAAGACAATGATCCAAAACATAAAGCAAAATATACAATGGAATGGTTCAAAAATAGACATATCCAGGTGTTAGAATGGCCAAGTCAAAGTCCAGACCTGAATCCAATCGAGAATCTGTGGAAAGAACTGAAAACTGCTGTTCACAAATGCTCTCCATCCAACCTCACTGAGCTCGAGCTGTTTTGCAAGGAGGAATGGGAAAAAATGTCAGTCTCTCGATGTGCAAAACTGATAGAGACATACCCCAAGCGACTTACAGCTGTAATCGCAGCAAAAGGTGGCGCTACAAAGTATTAACTTAAGGGGGCTGAATAATTTTGCACGCCCAATTTTTCAGTTTTTGATTTGTTAACAATGTTAGAAATATCCAATAAATGTCGTTCCACTTCATGATTGTGTCCCACTTGTTGTTGATTCTTCACAAAAAATACAGTTTTATATCTTTATGTTTGAAGCCTGAAATGTGGCAAAAGGTCGCAAAGTTCAAGGGGGCCGAATACTTTCGCAAGGCACTGTAAGTAATGCAAAATATGTAAACATTTTTAATGTGACTAGTGTTCCAATTATTAAAGTGGCCAGTGATTTCAAGTCTATGTATATAAGGCAGCTATTTTTCAGTCTCTCGGTCCCAGCTTTGATGCACCTGTACTGACCTCGCCTTCTGGATAATAGCGGGGTGAACAGGCAGTGGCTCGGGTGGTTGCTGTCCTTGATCTTTTTGGCCTTCCTGTGACATCGGGTGCTGAAGGTGTCTTTGAATGCAGGTAGTTTGCCCCCGGTGATGCGTTGGGCAGACCGCACCACCCTCTGGAGAGCCCTGCCGCTGTGAGTGGTGCAGTTGCCGTACCAGTCAGTGATACAGCTCGACTTTTACAGAATCTGTAAAAGTTTTAGGGTTTTAGGTGCCAAGTCAAATTTCTTCAACCTCCTGAGCTTGAAGAGGCCCTGTTGCGCCTTCTTAACCACACGGTCTGTGTGGGTGGACCATTTCAGTTTGTCAGTGATGTGTACGCCGAGGAACTTGAAGCTTTCCACTGCGGTCCCGTCGATGTAGATAAGGGGGTGCTCCCTCTGCTGTTTCCTGTCTACGATCAGTTTCTTTGATTTGTTGACATTGGGTGAGAGGTTATTTTCCTGGCACCACACTCACAGGGCCCTCACCTCCTCCCTGTAGGCTGTCTCGTCATTGTTAGTAATCAGGCCTACTACTGTTGTGTCGTCTGCAAAATTGATGATTTGTGTTGGAGGCGTGTGTGGCCACGCAGTCATGGGTGAACAAGGAGTACAGGAGGGGCTGAGCACGCATCCTTGTGGGGCCCCAGTGTTGAGGATCAGCGATGTGAAGGTGCTATTGCTTACCTTCACCACCTGGCGGTGGCCCGTCAGGAAGTCCAGGACCCAGTTGCACAGGGTGGGTTCAGACCCAGGGCCTCGAGCTTAATGATGAGCTTGGAGAGTACTATCAGGTTGAATGCTGAGTTATTGTCAATGAACAGCATTCTTACATAGGTATTCCTCTTGTCCAGATGGGATAGGGCAGTGTACAGTGCGATGGTGATTGCATCGTCTGTGGATCTATTGGGGTGGTAAACAAGTGGGCATAGGTTGTCTGGTAAGGTAGAGGGGATTCATAATCCTTGATTCATCTCTCAAAGCACTTCATGATGACAGAAGTGAGTGCTACGGGGCGATAGTAATTTAGTTCAGTTATCTTTGCTTTCTTGGGTACAGGAACAATGGTGGCCATCTTGAAGCATGTGGTGCTAACAGACTGGGGTAGGGAGAGATTGAATATATCTGTAAATATTCCAGCCAGCTGGTCTGCTCATGCTCTGAGGACACGGCTATGGATGCTGTCTGGGCCTGCAGCCTTGCGAGGGTTAACATGCTCAAATATCTTACTTCGGCCACGGAGAAGGAGAACCCAGGTGTCATGTGGGGGTCAACAGAGAGGGGGGGTTCATACCGTCACCCACGGCAATGGCGTCTGATTGACTCAATGACCCAACATTCTCCTCACATTCCTTCTCAACCCAACATGTGCCGGTTTGCTCTTTCAATGCGTAAGTGTGACATTTGAAACTGACTGATAAGGTTGCATTCTATTCACTCTGATAGCAAGATCATTAAAGACTAGACTACCAGCATGGGCCCCGCAGGTACAACTGTCAGCTCGTCAATGTGTACAGACAGACAGTCAGCTAAAGAAGGGGTTATTTTGAGTAGATAGATTTCTAATTTTTTGTCAATCATCTACACAAAATACTGTAATATCTAAGTGGAAGATAAGTAATATATATTTTTAAAGATGAATGAAAGATATAACACTAATATACCTGAAGTAGATAAGTATTCACCCCTGAGTCAATACATGTTAGAAACATCTTTGGCAGCGATTATAGCTGTGAGTCTTCTTGGGAAAGTCTCAACTGTTTTGTGCAATATTTGGCCATTATTCTTTTCAAAATTCGTCAAGTCTTGCCATAGATTTTGAAGCAAATTTAAGTAAAACTTCAACTGTAACTTGGCCGCTAACTTTGCAACTCCAGTGTAGATTTGGCTTTGTGTTGTAGGTTAATGTCCTGCTGAAAGGTGAATTCCTCTCCCAGTGTCTGGTGTAATGCAGACTGAAGCAGGTTTTCCTCAATGATTTTGCCTGTGCTTAGCTCCATCCCTTTTCTTTTCATCCTGAAAAACTCCCCAGTCTTTGCCAATGTCATGCCTACCCATACTGTTCCATGATGCTGCCACCGCCATGCTTGAAAATAAGGAGGCAAGTTACTCAGTGACGTGCTGTTGGATTTGCTCCAAACATAAGGCTTTACATTTAGACCAAAATGTGTATTTCTTTGCCATGTTTCTTTTGTTGCAATATTACTTTAATACCATGTTGCATACATATGCATGTTTTCCGTATGGTTTTTATTTTATTTTTTACTTTGTCATTTAGGTCATTATTGTGTTGTTGATATATATATTCAATGTCTGTTTTGTTATTATTACTCATCTACCAATCACTGCCCTTCTTTGAGAGTTTTGAAAATATCCCTCGTCTTTGTAGTTGAATCTGTGCTTAATTCAATACTTGACTGAGCGACCTTACATACTATATGTTGTGTGTATTGGGGACAGAGGAAGGGGTAGTCATTCAAAAATCATGTCAACCCTTATTATCATGTTAACCCTTATTTTACACAGAGGGAGTCCATATAACTTATTAGATGACTTGTTAAGCCACATTTTACTTCTGAACTGATTTAGGCTTGCCTTTGCAGAGAAGAATGGGAGAAACTCCCCAAATACAGGTGTGCCAAGCTTGTAGCATCATACTCAAGAAAACTTCAGGCTGTAATCGCTGCCAAAGGTGCTTCAACAAAGTCTTGAATAAAGGGTCTGAATACTTGTGATATTTAAAAAAAAAAAATTATCATACATTTGAGAGAGAAAAAAATCTAAAAACCTGTTTTCGCTTTGTCATTATGGAGTATTGTGTGTGTAAATTGATATGGAATTTTTTTCATTTCATCAGTTTTAGAATAAGGTAAAATAATGTGGACAAAGTCAAGTGGTCTGAATACTTTCTGAATGCACTGTACATATGCCTAGGTTCCTCTCTCCACAGACTTTGAAGTCTTTCTTTCCAAGTGAAAGCCCGGTGCCAGCTCGGTCTGTGCTCGGCTGTGCTTTCGCCAACTTGTATAGTTTGAGGAGTTGGCATATACAGATCTGGGACACTGTGTGTAAGTGTATGAGAAAGTGTATCTGGTTCCAGTCCCACTGCTCTGGTCTGATTACCCCTCCCAACTTCTCCTCCCATACTAATTCTGCTCCTATCTCTCTGCTTTGTCCCACCACAGTATCCACTCTGAGTTGAATTGATCTTGTCTGCCTCTCCACAGATGTGATGACTGGCTTGATTACTCCGGCCTGACTCTCTCCCCAGGCTCCACGCTAGCTTTGATTGATCTAGTCTGTGACTCTCCCCGGGACGAGCTCTGGGTTTGATTGATCTATTCTGCCCCTCTCCAGGTTTTTTGGCTCTGGGTCTTATTGCCTTTGTCTTATGTGTCCCCAGGGTTGGCGAAGCACGTGGGAGCCTGTCTACTGCTGGCTTCTACGTCTGAGGTGTATGGAGGTAAGACACACACACATACACGGTTTACCCAGCATGTAAAGTGAGTGCCAGGTCCATTTCACAAATTTCACAGGGCTTTACTAGACATGGCCAGAGCAGTGTAACACCATATTTCACAGGGCGTTAAGTGGTGAGGCAGCGTCTATTGTTGTTGTGGCAAGTTTAGTTCAAGCCACAGGTCAGAGAGATGTCTCTGGGGAGGTAAGATAATGTGTCTGGGCTGTGCTGTGTCTGGGCTGTGCTGCGCCTGCTGCCTGCTATATCAGCCCTGTCCATTCCTGGCCTGAGCCAGAGCAAGGTCAGCAGGGTAAACGGGTCTCCAGGCTACCTGGCTATCTCCACAAAAACCCTGAATACATACGCATGTACAGTTGAAGTCGGAAGTTTACATACACTTAGGTTAGAGTCATTAAAACTCCTTTTTCAACCACTCCACAAATGTCTTGTTAACAAACTATAGTTTTGGAAAGTCGGTTAGGACATCTACTTTGTGCAAGACACAAGTCATTTTTCCAACAATTGTTTACAGACAGATTATTTCACTTATAATTCACTGTATCACAATTCCAGTGGGTCAGAAGTTTACATACACTAAGTTGACTGTGCCTAACAGCTTGGAAAATACCAGAAAATTATGTCATGGCTTTAGACGCTTCTGATAGGCTAATTTACCTGTGTACCTGTGGATGAATTTCAAGGTCTACCTTTAAACTCAGTGCCTCTTTGCTTGACATCATGGGACAATCAAAATAAATCAGCCAAGGCCTCAGAAAAAAACATTGTAGACCTCCACAAGTCTGGTTCATCCTTGGGAGCAATTTCCAAACGGCTGAAGGTACCACGTTCATCTGTACAAACTGTAGTACGCAAGTATAAACACCATGGGACCACGCAGCCATCATACCGCTCAGGAAGGAGACGCGTTCTGTCTCATAGAGATGAACGTACTTTGGTGTGAAAAGTGCAAATCAATCCCAGAACAGCATCAAAGGACCTTGTGAAGATGCTGGTGGAAACGGGTACAAAATTATCTATATCCACAGTAAAACGAGTCCTATATCGACAAAACTATAAAATTATGTGGATATACTGAAGCAACATCTCAAGACATCAGTCAGGAAGTTAAAGCTTGGTCGCAAATGGGTCTTCCAAATGGACTATGACCCCAAGCAAACTTCCAAAGTTGTGGCAAAATGGCTTAAGGACAACAACGTCAAGGTATTGGAGTGGCCATCACAAAGCCCTGACCTCAATCCTATATAAAATGTGTGGGCAGAACTAAAAAAGCATGTGCGAGCAAGGAGGCCTACAAACCTGACTTTGTTACACCAGCTCTGTCAGGAGGAATGGGCCAAAATGAAGGCAATGCTACCAAATACTAATAGAGTAAGTGTCTAACCCACTGGGAATGTGATGAAAGAAATAAAAGCTGAAATACATAATTCTCTCTGCTATTATTCTGACATTTCACATTCTTAAAATGAATGTGGTGATCCTAACTGACCTAAAACAGGGAATTTTTACTTTAAATGTCAGGAATTGTGAAAAACTGAGTTTAAATGTATTTGGCTAAGGTGTATGTAAACTTCCGACTTCAACTGTACGCATGCATGAGCATACATACACAAAGGAAATGATTGATTTTGTCAATCCTCCGATGCACTCTCTCACTATATCCCCCTCTTCTCCCTCTCTGTCTACCTGACGGTGTTTCCCCAAGGATTTTTTTAGCAGCAGTGGCAGAGTTAGTGAGGGGTGGGTGATGGTCTTCCTGGGGCCACATCTACATTATACATATATACATTTAAAAAATCAAATAAAATCAAGTTTTATTGGTCACATACACATGGTTAGCAGATGTTATTGCGAGTGTATGCAAAATTCTTATGCTTCTAGATCCAACAGTGCAGCAGTATCTAACAGGTAATATAATCTAATACACACAATCTAGTAAAGGAATGAGATGAGAATATATAAGTATAAAATACATGGATGAGCAGTGACAGAGCGGCTGAGATGCAATAGACAGTGTAGCCTAGAGAGTTGACCACTTATTGCCAGAGCCTTCCGCCTGGCCCCTTATTGATCTCTAGGCTACAGTACGCTATGCCAGAGAGGAAGAGGTGAAGCAAGAAGGTCGACTCCGTCCAAAATCTGTCCTCGCAAAAATAGCAGACCAAGTGAGGAGTTTTTGTATGGGGTGCAATGAGTGTGTCAAATTTGGTCCGGATAAAAGTGAACTGCTATTTTGATAGGTGAAGCTTATTTGATCGAGTAGAAGTTTCATCATGCTTAGGTTGTTACGAGTGTACTGATATAAGTGTAAATCACGTCCAAGGAGCTTTGATAAAAACGTACTGTAACGTTAACAGCAATGCTAATTTTAGTCATGGAGTTATGGTGACTGTGAATCCCCTTAAGACCCAGTTAAAGTTCGTCAACATGTCACTTTCTTATGCAAATTAACTTTGTTTGTTTTGTTGTAACTTTAGCCACAGTAGTAACAGTAACTTTTAGTGACTGTACCCAGGAATGTTGAAGCTGTGTGGTTTTTGCTTGCATGGTATTTCTTTGTAACTATGCACAGCTCCACTCGCCATGTCTCTGGATAAAGATAACAGTGAGGAACCAATTACTGTATTGCTTTTAAGATGCTTTTAAGTGTGTATGTGTCTCTCTCTCTCTCTCTCTCTCTCTCTCTCTCTCTCTCTCTCTCTCTCTCTCTCTCTCTCTCTCTCTCTCTCTCTCTCTCTCTCTCTCTCTCTCTCTCTCTCTCTCTCTCTCTCTCTCTCTCTCTCTCTCTCTCTCTCTCTCTCTCTCTCTCTCTCTCTCTCTCTCTGTGTAAGCTCCGCCTTATCTCAGCTCACTGGTCACGATGGCAACACCCATCCGTAGCACGCGCTCCAGCAGGTGTATCTCACTGATCATCCCTAAAGCCAACACCTCATTTGGCCGCCTTTCGTTCCAGTACTCTGCTGCCTGTGACTGGAACGAATTGCAAAAATCGCTGAAGTTGGAGACTTTTATCTCCCTCACCAACTTCAAACATCAGCTATCTGAGCAGCTAACCGATCGCTGCAGCTGTACATTGTCTATTGGTAAATAGCCCACCCATTTTCACCTACCTCATCCCCATACTGTTTTTATTTATTTACTTTTCTGCTCTTTTGCACACCAATATCTCTACCTGTACATGACCATCTGATCATTTATCACTCCAGTGTTAATCTGCAAAATTGTAATTATTCGCCTACCTCCTCATGCCTTTTGCACACATTGTATATAGACTCCCCCTTTGTTTTCTACTGTGTTATTGACTTGTTAATTGTTTACTCCATGTGTAACTCTGTGTTGTCTGCTCACACCGCTATGCTTTATCTTGGCCAGGTCACAATTGTAAATGAGAACTTGTTCTCAACTAGCCTACCTGGTTAAATAAAGGTGTTCTCAACTAGCCTACCTGGTTAAATAAAGGTGTTCTCAACTAGCCTACCTGGTTAAATAAAGGTGTTCTCAACTAGCCTACCTGGTTAAATAAAGGTGTTCTCAACTAGCCTACCTGGTTAAATAAAGGTGTTCTCAACTAGCCTACCTGGTTAAATAAAGGTGTTCTCAACTAGCCTACCTGGTTAAATAAAGGTGTTCTCAACTAGCCTACCTGGTTAAATAAAGGTGTTCTCAACTAGCCTACCTGGTTAAATAAAGGTGTTCTCAACTAGCCTACCTGGTTAAATAAAGGTGAAATAAAAATAAAATAAAAGTATGCGCGTGTGTGTGTGAGAGAGAGACTCTCCAGAGGGACCTGAGCATAGTGTCTCTCTCTGTCCCTCATCGCTTAGATTTGGGCTACAGTTTGACACAAAAGCACATCAGTAAGACTGACCTAATTTACTGTAACGCACCCACAAACTCCCATTCATTTTCTCCCCCGAGTGGTCTGAGTGTGTGTTGTAGTTGGTCTGAGTGTGTGTTGTAGTTGGTCTGAGTGTGTGTTGTAGTTGGTCTGAGTGTGTGTTGTAGTTGGTCTGAGTGTGTGTTTTAGTTGGTCTGAGTGTGTGTTTTAGTTGGTCTGAGTGTGTGTTTTAGTTGGTCTGAGTGTGTGTTTTAGTTGGTCTGAGTGTGTGTTTTAGTTGGTCTGAGTGTGTGTTTTAGTTGGTCTGAGTGTGTGTTTTAGTTGATCTGAGTGTGTGTTTTAGTTGGTCTGAGTGTGTGTTTTAGTTGGTCTGAGTGTGTGTTTTAGTTGGTCTGAGTGTGTGTTTTAGTTGGTCTGAGTGTGTGTTTTAGTTGGTCTGAGTGTGTGTTTTAGTTGGTCTGAGTGTGTGTTTTAGTTGGTCTGAGTGTGTGTTTTAGTTGGTCTGAGTGTGTGTTTTAGTTGGTCTGAGTGTGTGTTTTAGTTTGTTGACTTGTAGTGAAAAAGGTTAGCTGTGCACACCGCACAGTATTGAGCTACACACACACTAAGTTTTTCTTGGTAAACCCTTCTCACTTAACTGTGTATGTGTGTGCCGTTTCTCACAAAATTACTATTTTCTCTAAGCATGGCCTTTAGTCGATGTACATTATTTAGTTTACTGTTTATGTGGAGTACATTACAGACGGTTGCAAGAATGATTTCATTTTACATCCTGAACAACGACTACTCATTGCCTGTGTAATGAATATGAGTGGATTCTGTTTCAGTGGAATTAGCATTATACAGAACAGGTGGCTATATTCTTGGTGACTTACCCCTGTCTGTCTGTCTGTCTGTCTGTCTGTCTGTCTGTCTGTCTGTCTGTCTGTCTTTCCCCCCGACTCAGACCCCGAGGTGCACCCCCAGAATGGGGTCATGTGAACCCCATCGGCCCCCGGGCCTGCTATGACGAGGGCAAACGCGTCGCTGATACCATGTGCTATGCCTACCTGAAACAGGTACGGGAGACATACACGCATATCAAGTGCCAGTCAAAGATTTGGACACACCTACTCATTCCAGGGTTTTTCTTTATTTTTACTATTTTCTATATTGTAGAATAATGGTGAAGACATCAACACTATGAAAGAACACATATGGAATCATGTAGTAACCAAAACAGTGCTAAACAAATCAAAATATGTTTTATATTTGAGATTCTTCAAAGTAGCCACCCGATTGCCTTGACAGCTTTGCACACTCTTGGAATTCTCTCAACTAGCATTGAAGCATGGAATGCTTTTCCAACAGTCTTGAAGGAGTTCCCACATATGCTGAGCACTTGTTGGCTGCTTTTCCTTCACTCTGTGGTCCAACTCATCCCAAACCATGTCAGTTGGGTTGAGGTCGGTTGATTGTGGAGGCCAGGTCATCTGATGCAGCCCTCATTACCCTTGTTCTCGGTCAAATAGCCCTTACACAGCCCAGAGGTGTGTTGGGTCATTGTCCTGTTGGAAAAACAAATGATAGTTCCACTAAGCGCAAACTAAATGGGAAGGTGTATTGCTGCAGAATGCTGTGGTAGCCATGCTGGTTAAGTGTGCCTTGAATTCTAAATAAATCACTGACACAAGCAAAGCACCATCACACCTTCTCCCCCATGCTTCACGGTGGGAATTACACAATCTCAAATTTGGACTCAGACCCAAGGACAGATTTCCACCAGTCTAATATCCATTGCTCGTGTTTCTTGGCCCAAGCAAGTCTCTTCTTCTTGTTGGTGTCCTTTAGTAGTGGTTTCTTTGCAGCAATTCGACCATGAAGGCCTGATTCACGCAGTCTCCCTGGAATGAGTAGGTGTGTCCAAACTTTTGACTGGTACTGTATCTACAATACAAAATCCATGTGTGTAGTGCGAATGTTATCGTGTTTTCGTATGCATCAAATCAAATTGTATTTTTCACAGTGAAATGCTTACTTACAAGCCCTTAACCAACAATGCAGTTTTAAGAAAATACCCACCAAAAAAGTAAGAGATAAGAATAACAAATAATTATAGAGCAGCAGTAAATAACAATAGTGGGGCTATATACAGGGGGCACCGGTGTCGAGGTAATTGAGGTAATATGTACATGTAGGTAGAGTTATTTTAAGTGACTAAGCGAAAATAACAACAGAGGATCAGCAGCCTTCCAGAGGGAAGGGGGTGGAGGTGGGGGGGCAATGGTTCACTTGGTACATCTAAAGCCTTTTATTTTGGGGTGTTGCTATAGGCCACCAAGTGCTAACAGTTAGTATCTAAATAATATGTGTGAAATGCTTAGTGTATGTTTAGTGTATGTGATGAAAACAGAGAGGTCTACTTTCTTGGGGACCTGAATATTAAGTGGTTTTCATCAAGCTGTCCGCTCAAGAGGAAGCTTTTCACTGTAACCAGTGCCTGTAATCTGGTTCAGGTTATTAATCAACCTACCAGGGTGTTTACAAACACTACAGGAACAAGATCATCCACATGTATAGATGACATTTTTACTAATACCGTAGAACTTTGTTCTAAAGCTGTATCTGTACCCATTGGATGCAGTGATCACAATGTAGTGGCTATATCCAGGAAAGCCAAAGTTCCAACAGCCGGGCCTGAAATAGTGTATAAGAGATCATACAAAAGATATTGCTGTGACTCTCTATCTTTCTATCTGTCTCCCTCTATCTGCTTAATTAAAAGCTCTCTCTCCTTATTTAAACATGTTTTGTTTGTAGAATGGTATCCCCAGTCTATACTCCATTCTCATTCATGTGTTAGCCTGTGGCTGGTATTACTGTAGTTCCTTTACCAGCTGGTTCCTTTACCAGCTACTGCACACATCCCGCCTGCCCCTATCCAGGTTTTTGTGTGTGTGAGTGCTGGACGGCTTTCCCATGATTTGTTGTTGCATAAACTGTGCAGTAAACCACCCAGGCTATGAAATGTATGGTTATTTTGTAAATGCATTTGATGAATTGTGATGGAAGTGTATTGTACTATACATTGAGCTGACAGACCTACAGGAGGCAATCATTTTAAGTTATTTCCTTCTGCTTTTAAAGTTTTGTTTTTCCGCAGACAAAATTCTCTCCTTGCATGACTTCACCATCCACATTTTTGAGTGACATTCAGATGAGTTTGCGTCACTGTGTATGATTTGAGTTGGGGATGTCCCTGCAGAGCTATCTGAAGTGCTGGACAAATCGAAAAAGGGACAGGCACATTCTAGGATGAAAGGGCTGTAATAGACCCATCCTCCTCTACCATCCTCTCTGAGGGCTACTTCTCTCTTCTATTTCTTTGTCTTCCTATTCCTCCTTCCTCTCTCCCTCTTCATATTCCCCGTCCTCTTCCTCCTCCCTCTCTGTTTGTCACATCTCTGTCTCTCATCAGTTCTTTTAGTGTTAGCTCAGTCAGCCCTACCTCCATGAATGGAAGCTAACTCTAACACCGTAAACAGGCCGAATCAGCTGGAGGAAGTAGGGAAGAAGGGAGAAAGAGCGGGAAAGTGTAATCCAGAGAGGATAAGTCGATCTGAGGGCAGAGTGAGTGGACTAAACCAAACAGGTCACCGAGGCAGATCACTGAGGCCAGGAGAACAACACTGTGGAGATGAAAAGTCTCTCACACCACCAACCCTCATGAACTCAATCACACAAGGTTTGTGTGTGTGTAAGTGAAAGGGTGTGTAAAAGAGATGTGGTTGTGTGTTAGATGTATACTGACTGTGCTCCGTTGTCTGGGTGACTTGACACATACATCTACTATTTCCTCAATTTGATCCACATGTGCTATTTACGGTGTGATGGATGGACAGATGGACCCTCATTCTTACTCTGCTATTTGCACACCTTCTTTTAGATTAATAGATGAATATTCCACTTTCTCTCCCTCCTGGCTGACACCAGCTTTTGGCAATCTCATTCCATTGTTTGTTCTTGCCTTTCATCTCCGGCTGGTGGTATTTTTTATCTCGTCCCGCCATCCATCTCATCGCTAACTCTGGAAAATTCAAAGAAAGAGCCCGTCTCTCATTAGGCAGCTGTCCATCATGGAGGTAGGTGGAATTTTAATATCGCAAATTGCATCTGTCAACTGACCCCCTTTCATTGAAATGCGTCGACATTTAAAACAAGTTGAGTATAGGTTGGGAAGAGGGGGAGGCATGTTTCTCTACCTCCATACCACATAGTAGAGGATGATTGGCAAGACGCATGTCTCTGGGAGGTCGCCGGGTGGTCTCTATTGGTTAGATTAGGTGGTGGTTAAACTCTGACCAAACATTGAATAGGAGCAGTGTGTTTTTTTTATTGGTTGGACCCCTACCGTTTCAAGTACCGCTTTCAAATAATTGAACCGATGTCGGTCAATTAGTTGATTAAAAACCGAAAAATAACCATGCACTAGCATGCATAAAAACTATTTTCAGGCAACAGAAATTATGAACAGAAAAACAAAGATTTTTTATGTTTGTCACGGTCGTCCTCCTCTTCGTCTGAAGAGGCGAGAAGGATCAGAGGACCAATATGCGGCGTGGTAAGTGTCCATGGTAAAATCTTTAATAAAGAAAGACTGAACACTATACAAACGAGTAACAAAAACAATAAACCAAATTCGACCGTGAAGCTACAAAATGAGACCTGTGCTGACACAAGCCACTAACATAGACAATCACCCACAAACAAACAGTGCAACCCAGGCTACCTAAGTATGATTCTCAATCAGAGACAACTAATGACACCTGCCTCTGATTGAGAACCATACTAGGCCGAAAACATAGAACTGCCCCAAAACATAGAAAAACAAACATAGACTGCCCACCCAACTCACGCCCTGACCATACTACATAAATACAAAACAGAAATAAAGGTCAGAACGTGACAGTACCCCCCCCCAAAGGTGCGGACTCCGGCCGCAAAACCTTGACCTATAGGGGAGGGTCTGGGTGGGCGTCTGTCCGCGGTGGCGGCTCTGGCGCGGGACGCGGACCCCACCTCATCATTGTCTTAGTCCGCCTTATTGTCCGCCTCCGTGGCTTTCTCAGCATGACCACCCCTCTCAATGACCCCACTGGACAGAGGGGCAGCTCGGGACAGAGGGACAGCTGCTCGGGACAGAGAGGCAGCTGCTCGGGACAGAGGGGCAGCTGCTCGGGACAGAGGGGCAGCTGCTCGGGACAGAGGGGCAGCTGCTCGGGACAGAGGGGCAGCTGCTCGGGACAGAGGGGCAGCTGCTCGGGACAGAGGGGCTCTGGGCAGAGGGGCTCCGGCAGCGGCGCCGGACAGGCGGGGGGCTCCGGCAGCGGCGCCGGGCAGGCGGGGGGCTCCGGCAGCGGCGCCGGACAGGCGGGGGGCTCCGGCAGCGGCGCCGGACAGGCGGGGGGCTCCGGCAGAGGCGCCGGACAGGCGGGAGGCTCCGGCAGAGGCGCCGGACAGGCGGGAGGCTCCGGCAGAGGCGCCGGACAGGCGGGAGACTCCGGCAGAGGCGCCGGACAGGCGGGAGACTCCGGCAGAGGCGCCGGACAGGCGGGAGACTCCGGCAGAGGCGCCGGACAGGCGGGAGACTCCGGCAGAGGCGCCGGACAGGCGGGAGACTCCGGCAGAGGCGCCGGACAGGCGGGAGACTCCGGCAGAGGCGCCGGACAGGCGGGAGACTCCGGCAGCGGCGCCGGACAGACAGGACCACCTGCAGGGAGGAGACAGAGAGACAGCCTGGTGCGTGGGGCTGCCACAGGAACCACCAGGCTGGGAAGACCTTCAGGAGGCTTGGGGTTAAGAGGAGGCACCTGAAAGACCGGGCTGTGGGGGAGCACTGGAGCTCTGGTGCGCAACCTTGGCACCACTTCCCCAGGCTGGATAACCACTCTAGCCCGGACCGTCCAGAGTGCAGGCACAGGTTGAACCGGGCTGTGGGTAAGCACGGGAGATCTAGTGCTTACTACACGCACCTCTCCCTTCGGCTCCATTCCCACATTCGCCCGGCACGAGCGGAGCGCAGGCAGAGGACGCACTGCACCCTCCCAGCGCCCCGGAGACACAGCACGCAGAGCCGGCGCAGGATACCCTGGGCCAAAACTGCGTACCGGCGACCAGACCCGCTGAGCAGGCACCATACGCCCTGGCTCGATGCCCGCACTCGCATGACACTCTCGGGGGGCTGTCCTATAGCGCACCGGGCTATGGACACGTACTGGCGACACCGTGCGCTTAACCGCATAACACGGTGCCTGCCCAGTATCTTGCTGCTTATAATAAGCACGAGGAGTGAGCGCAGGTCTGCTACCTGGCTTAGCTCCACCCCTCGTGTGCCCCCCCCCCCAAAAAATTTGGGGCTGTCTCTCGTACCTGTCGCACTGCCGTGCTGCCTTCGCCAACCTCATTCTCCTGTAACCTTCCTTGCACTGCTCCATCGAATCCCAGGCGGGCTCCGGCACTCTCCCTGGGTCGATGGCCCATCTGTCTATCTCCTCCCAAGTTGTGTAGTCCTGTGAAGCCGGCCGCTGTTGTTGTTGCTGCCGCTGCTGCTGCTGCTGTCGTCGCTGTTTTCTACCACGCCGCTTGGTCCTTGGTTGGTGGGTGATTCTGTCACGGTCGTCCTCCTCTTCGTCTGAAGAGGAGAGGCGAGAAGGATCAGAGGACCAATATGCGGCGTGGTAAGTGTCCATGGTAAAATCTTTAATAAAGAAAGACTGAACACTATACAAACGAGTAACAAAAACAATAAACCAAATTCGACCGTGAAGCTACAAAATGAGACCTGTGCTGACACAAGCCACTAACATAGACAATCACCCACAAACAAACAGTGCAACCCAGGCTACCTAAGTATGATTCTCAATCAGAGACAACTAATGACACCTGCCTCTGATTGAGAACCATACTAGGCCGAAAACATAGAACTGCCCCAAAACATAGAAAAACAAACATAGACTGCCCACCCAACTCACGCCCTGACCATACTACATAAATACAAAACAGAAATAAAGGTCAGAACGTGACAATGTTAGACGTGACACTAAACCTATAATGTTAGCCAGCTAACTAGCTAGGTAGAGTGGCTAGCTAGCTGATCTGTTACATGTACGTGCTAACGTATCATCACGCAGGATACGTTGTGTCGAGCCTGGTGGAATGCTAATGCACTTCAACCAATGAAAATGTGTGGTGAGCCAGGCCGACCTGTGCCACGGTGAGCTATTTCTTTCTTTTTTTCCTGTAAGCTCCAATCACATTCTCTAGAGATAAATCAGATCTAGCCCAAACTGTGCTAGTTGTACCCTTGCGCTTCTACTTGTCTGGTCTGTGTGGGGCAGAGACGGAGAGGGAGAGAAATGTAGTGGAGTTATTCTAATCAAAAGGAGACTTACATTTCTTAAAAACAAGTAAACTTTATTATTTAATTACAGCGGTAATGGAGCTTGTCAACGACCCTCCTGTAGGTGATTAGTTGAGAGCCCAATGAGCGGTTTTGAGCCACAGCATTTAATAGTAAAGTCCATCCTCCTGGATGTTCATGACAAACAACAGATGTATGGGTCACAAGGGTAAGATTCATATGAAAGATACTAATAATGCACAGCAAACAGTATCTGCTGTAAAGACTGTTCTCATTGTGTAGAAACCAGGGTCTGACCCCCTACTCCATACTGGAGCCATCTCCACCCTGGTACCTCAGTACAGAAACACCAATTCATGCTATGGAATGCGGTCTTGTTAGGTTAATCAACCAAAGACATCGTAAATCTTCTGTCAGCATTACATCTTCCAGAGGCCCATTCTCAGAAAAATACACAGATGAGTGTTTAAGAACCCCCCCCCCCCTCTTCTGTTGTATAAAATAACCATTTGATGCAATAATAATGACAGTATTTATAGAAATCTTACAATTTTGCTCTCACAGAAAAAACAGAAGCTGTGCAGTAGGGATGGATAGAGAGCAGTTGATTTGAATCAAACATGATTTATTTTAAACATTTATTGTATGTGATGTGTGATATAAAGGGAGAGTATCCGTAAGGGGTTTGCGTGCTAATTAATCAGAGTTAATTTGTTGGATGTATTTTATTTATTTACAGAATGTCCTTAATAATATTTTTTTCTCTATACCCGTCAACTAGTAATGCTTTCAATTGCCTGGTGTTGTTTTTCACCTCCTTGTTTTACATGCTTGAATAAATATGCACATAAACCCTGAAACTAAACCCCCTTTCTCACCACCTCCCCCCTCTTTTTTTCTCTCTTCCCTCATATCCTGCCATCATATTATAAATGCTGTGGGTGGTTTATAAGCAATCTGTATCACTATCCATATGCTATTCATGTCTACAGGCCTCTCATACACTCACACAGACGCACACACACATCGCCACTGATATCCAGCCTTCAATAAACTGAATGAAATCACATGGTGACAGACATGCTGCTATCCAGACCCCCCTCTGGCCTGTCAGATTGTCTTACCATCAGTCCACATCACACCCAGCTGAGCCTCTCTCATCTTCCCTTCTCTCCTCTTCTCTCCTCTTTACTTCTCTCCTCTTCCCTTCTCTACTCTCCTCTTCCCTTCTCTCCTCTCCTCTTCCCTTCTCTACTCTCCTCTTCCCTTCTCTTCTCTTCTCTTCTCTCCTCTTCCCTTCTCTACTCTCCTCTTCCCTTCTCTCCTCTTCTTTCCTCTCCTCTTCCCTTCTCTACTCTCCTCTTCCCTTCTCTTCTCTCCTCTTCCATTCTCTACTCTCCTCTTCCCTTCTCTTTCCTCTTCCCTTCTCTACTCTCCTCTTCCCTTCTCTTCTCTCCTCTTCCCTTCTCTACTCTCCTCTTCCCTTCTTTCCTCTCCTCTTCCCTTCTCTACTCTCCTCTTCCCTTCTCTTCTCTCCTCTTCCCTTCTCTACTCTCCTCTTCCCTTCTCTTTCCTCTCCTCTTCCCTTCTCTACTCTCCTCTTCCCTTCTCTTCTCTCCTCTTCCCTTCTTTCCTCTCCTCTTCCCTTCTCTTCTCTCCCCTTCCCTTCTCTACTCTCCTCTTCCCTTCTGTTCTCTCCTCTAATCTACTATCTTGAAAAACATAACATTTTATATTTTTTACTTTCTTTCTCTGCCCACTCTGACCTCCTTTCCTCTTTGTCAGATCTGGAATCATCTTTTCCACTCTGTCCCTCATCCCCTCTCCTAAACTCCTCCCACTTCCATTCCTCTCTATTCCTCCCCCTGTCTCTTTCCTGCCCACCTCTTTATTTCCTGTCTGTATATACAGCCTGTAGTCTGTCTGTGTGGTGTTTTCACATACTTTTACTGTCTGGGCTCACAATCATTACTCTGCATATAGAGGCAATCAGGCAAACAAACAGCGAGGTAAATAGACCGCCAATAAAAAAGCCAAGAAGCCTTCACTCATTCCCCATCACTGCCAAACGCTGTGCATTGTGATAAATGACAGATTGTGCTCTTATTGTTCTTTTATCGTTGTAGTTCTCTATGAATATTCTCTCAATGTTGCCCCTTCATTTTCGTTCCTCAGATGTGAGCACCGGTACATTGGGGTCGGGGTGTGTGTTTTCGCTCTGTGTGGGCTGGTATTAAAACTCTGTAGTTACCTCAGACCTTATCGCTGTTACCACCGTGACAGGGTTTTGCCCGTGTGTGTACACACTGCACCACTTCAGACTACAGGTTCTAAAAGCTGTGGAACAAAACAAACTTTAACAGAAGTGAATCGAAATATTTTCATCCATGTCATGACCCCATCCACTCCTCTCTTTCTATTTCTCTGAGAGAATGAAATATTCTCTCCTCCCCCTAGAGAAAAAACGTATCTCTCTCTATGCCTTGTGCTGTGATGGTGAAACCCAGGGCAGAGTTGACCCTGACAGACAAATATGGTACTTAGAGTCACTGGGAAAGGAAGGCTTTTAGGCCACAGCATGACAGGCACCTCTATCAGACAATTTTTCCATCTGTTTTGGTACTCTGTGTTTTTTCTTGGTACTCTGTGTTTTTTCTTGGTACTCTGTGTTCCTAGTCTCCTCTCTCTAGTTGTGTCAAAGGGAATTGTTCTGCGCCTTTCGCCTGGCTTTGTACACTGTAAATACACAGGGTAGAGACCGCAAGCAGCAATCACACAGACGACAGGCACAGAGGAACTAAAAATAGTGCTTATCAATCAAATACAGGAACTATACTATAAAGACAGCAGGAGCAACTAAACTCAGCAAAAAAAGAAACGTCCTCTCACTGTCAACTACGTTTATTTTCAGCAAACTTAACATGTGTAAATATTTGGATGAACATAACAAGATTCAACAAGTGAGACATAAACTGAACAAGTTCCACAGACATGTGACTAACAGAAATGGAATAATGTGTCCCTGAACAAAGGGGGGTCAAAATCAAAAGTAACAGTCAGTATCTGGTGTGGCCACCAGCTGCATTAAGTACTGCAGTGCATCTCCTCCGCTCATTCCTTCGACGATAAACGTGAATCCGACCATCACCCCTGTAGAGACAAAACCGCGACTAGTCAGTGAAGAGCACTTTTTGCCAGTCCTCTCTGGTCCAGCGACGGTGGGTTTGTGCCCATAGGCGACATTGTTGCCGGTGATGTCTGGTGAGGACCTGCCGTACAACAGGCCTGCAAGCCCTCAGTCCAGCCTCTCTCAGCCTATTGCAGACAGTCTGAGCACTGATGGAGGCTTTGTGCATTCCTGGTGTAACTCGGGCAGTTGTTGTTGCCATCCTGTACCTGTCCCGCAGGTGTGATGTTTGGATGTACTGATCCTGTGCAGGTGTTGTTCCACGTGGTCTGCCACTGTGAGGACGATCAGCTGTCCATCCTGTCTCCCTGTAGCGCTGTCTTAGGCGTCTCACAGTACGGACATTTCAATTTATTGCCCTGGCCACATCTGCAGTCCTCATGACTCCTTGCAGCATGCCTAAGGCACGTTCACGCAGATGAGCAGGGTCCGTATCTTTGAAAGACAGGGTCTTGAAAAAGGGAAGCTTCTTTTTTTATTGAGTTTAGATTTGAAATTTAATTGTGTTGATTTTATCAGCACGTAAAGCCCAGCTCTACCCAACCGTTTTACAAATGAAGGAGGGAAAACACTCCATATAAAGTATGATGTATCACAAAGCGTTCTCCCCACCACTGTTTCGGTAAAAAGCTGAGGGATGGTGCTGGAGAAATGTATCCACACTCAAATTCATAGACCGTTATGGATGCAAGGACTGACCATCCATGATTTCAAAATGATAGTTTTAACCATGTTTTGAGGATATACAGTGGTTTCTTACATTTTATTGGTTTGCTTACTTTGGAGTAAAACAAGCTTATATTTTGGGTTCTGATTGTCACGCCCTGACCTTGGAGATCCTTTTTTACAGTATATCACAAAAGTGAGTACACCCCTCACATTTTTGTAAATATTTGAGTATATCATTTCATGTGACAACACTGAAGAAATTACACTTTGCTACAATGTAAAGTAGTGAGTGTACAGCTTGTATAACAGTGTAAATTTGCTGTCCCCTCAAAATACCTCAACACACAGCCATTAATGTCTAAACCGCTGGCCACACAAGTGAGAACACCCCTAAGTGAAAATGTCAAAATCGGGCCCAATTAGCCATTTTCCCTCCCCGGTGTCATGTGACTCATTAGTGTTACAAGGTCTCAGGTGTGAATGGGGAGCAGGTGTGTTAAATTTTGTGTCATCGCTCTCACACTCCCTCATACTGACTGGTCACTGGAAGTTCAACATGGTACCTCATGGCAAAGAACTCTCTGAGGATCTGAAAAACATAATTGTTGCTCTATATAAAGATGGTCTGGGCTATAAGAAGATTGCCAAGACCCTGAAACTGAGCTGCAGCACGTTGGCCAAGACCATACAGCAGTTTAACTGGACAGGTTCCACTCAGAACAGGCCCCGCCATGGTCGACCAAAGAAGTTATGTCCTGTGGTCTGATGAGACCAAGATAAACTTATTTGGTTCAGATGGTGTCAAGCGTGTGTGGCGGTATCCAGGTGAGGAGTACAAAGACAAGTGTGTCTTGCCTACAGTCAAGCATGGTGGTGGGAGTGTCATGTTCTGGGGCTGCATGAGTGCTGCCGGCACTGGGGAGTTACAGTTCATTGAGGGAACCATAAATGCTAACGTACTGGGACATCCTCTCTCTCCAAGATCGCATAGCAGTTCAGACGTCTTTTGTCCTCGTCTTGTCGTGTCCTGTATATATATATATATTTACAACTTTTTTCACATACATTTTATTTTTCATCAACTCATCTTCTAAACACTCTCCTGCAACCAGCCTCACCAATTTATATTTATAAAAAAGTATTATTTACCTCAGATCTGTAATCCTCCAAGAAGCTAGCCAGAAACTCCAAGAAGCTAGCCAGAAACTAGCCAGAAGCTAGCCAGGAGCTAGCCCAGAAGCTAATCCAGAAGCTAGTTAGCTTCTTTACTGGCAAATCATTAGTATTCAGCTAACCACGGTTTGTGGTCATCAGCTATCCTTTAGCTCGAAATTCTATCGAAAATCTATCGCCAGTTTTGTACGGCGCAGCGCGGCTCGGAACGGAACATACCGGACCAATTTTTCTCTCCATGTCCCTGGATTTCAACTGCTCTCTGGACATTCATACCCGGATCTCACAGCTAGCTAGCTGCTATCCGTGTGACAGTCGGCTTTCGTCGATTCCGGAGCAAACATCGATTGTTCCGGTGCTAGCCAGCTCCGTCAATCACTCCTGAGTTCCATCATTCACTCCTGGGCTGCAGTCACCTATCCGGACCCGTTTCACTGCCTACGCGGAGCCCCACCGGGCCTTCACAACTGGACTGCCGACGTTATCTACCTGAATGAGATCCGGCTGGCTCCTCTGTCGCGACGTTACCTGAACGCCCATCTGCGGCCCGCTAACCGTTAGCTGTCTTACCGGCTGCTATCTGAATAGACAATCGGACAATTTATTTATTTTTATTATTATTATGTTTTCTTCTCGGGCCTCTATAACTATATCTATTGTTCTTATTTTTGTTGTTGTTGTGTGATTTGGATTAATCCCCTCTACCACACGGAACCCCACTAATCTACTGACCGAACGGAAGAGGTGGCTAACAACAGACTCCATCCTATGCTAGCTTGCTACCGGTTGGCCTGGCTAGCTGTCTAAATCGCCGTGACCCTCAACCAACCTCTCCACTCACTGGACCCTTTTGATCACTCGACTAAGCATGCCTCTCCTTAATGTCAATATGTCTTGTCCATTGCTGTTCTGGTTAGTGTTTATTGGCTTATTTCACTGTAGAGCCTCTAGTCCTGCTCACTATACCTTATCCAACCTATTAGTTCCACCACCCACACATGCAATGACATCTCCTGGTCTCAATGATGTTTCTAGAGACAATATCTCTCTCTTCATCACTCAATACCTAGGTTTACCTCCACTGTATTCACATCCTACCTTACCTTTGTCTGTACATTATACCTTGATGCTATTTTATCGCCCCCAGAAACCTCCTTTTACTCTCTGTTCCAGACGTTCTAGACGACCAATTCTTATTGCTTTTAGCCGCACCCTTATTCTACTCCTCCTATGTTCCTCTGGCGATGTAGAGGTGAATCCAGGCCCTGCAGTGCCTAGCTCCACTCCTATTCCCCAGGCGCTCTCTTTTGACGACTTCTGTAACCGTAATAGCCTTGGTTTCATGCATGTTAACATTAGAAGCCTCCTCCCTAAGTTTGTTATTTTCACTGCTTTAGCACACTCTGCCAACCCGGATGTTCTAGCTGTGTCTGAATCCTGGCTTAGGAAGACCACCTAAAATTCTGACATTTTAATTCCAAACTACAACATTTTCAGACAAGATAGAACTGCCAAAGGGGGCGGTGTTGCAATCTACTGCAAAGATAGCCTGCAGAGTTCTGTCCTACTATCCAGGTCTGTACCCAAACAATTTGAACTTCTACTTTTAAAAATCCACCTCTCTAAAAACAAGTCTCTCACTGTTGCCGCCTGCTATAGACCACCCTCTGCCCCCAGCTGTGCTCTGGACACCATATGTGAACTGATTGCCCCCCATCTATCTTCAGAGCTCGTGCTGCTAGGCGACCTAAACTGGAACATGCTTAACACCCCAGCCATCCTACAATCTAAACTTGATGCCCTCAATCTCACACAAATTATCAATGAACCTACCAGGTACCTCCCCAAAGCCTTAAACACGGGCACCCTCATAGATATCATCCTAACCAACTTCCCCTCTAAATACACCTCTGCTGTCTTCAACCAAGATCTCAGCGATCACTGCCTCATTGCCTGCATCCGTAATGGGTCAGCGGTCAAACAACCTCCTCTCATCACTGTAAAACGCTCCCTGAAACACTTCAGCGAGCAGGCCTTTCTAATCGACCTGGCCGGGGTATCCTGGAAGGATATTGACCTCATCCCGTCAGTAGAGGATGCCTGGATATTTTTTTAAAATGCCTTCCTAACCATCTTAAATAAACATGCCCCATTCAAGAAATTTAGAACCAGGAACAGATATAGCCCTTGGTTCTCCCCAGACCTGACTGCCCTTAACCAACACAAAAACATCCTATGGCGTTCTGCATTAGCATCGAACAGCCCCCGTGATATGCAGCTGTTCAGGGAAGCTAGAAACCATTATACACAGGCAGTTAGAAAAGCCAAGGCTAGCTTTTTCAAGCAGAAATTTGCTTCTTGTAACACTAACTCAAAAAAGTTCTGGGACACTGTAAAGTCCATGGAGAATAAGAACACCTCCTCCCAGCTGCCCACTGCACTGAAGATAGGAAACACTGTCACCACTGATAAATCCACCATAATTGAACATTTCAATAAGCATTTTTCTACTGCTGGCCATGCTTTCCACCTGGCTACTCCTACCCCTGTCAACAGCACTGCACCCCCAACAGCAACTCGCCCAAGCCTTCCCCATTTCTCCTTCTCCCAAATCCATTCAACTGATGTTCTGAAAGAGCTGCAAAATCTGGACCCCTACAAATCAGCCGGGCTAGACAATCTGGACCCTTTCTTTCTAAAATTATCTGCCGAAATTGTTGCCACCCCTATTACTAGCCTGTTCAACCTCTCTTTCGTGTCGTCTGAGATTCCCAAAGATTGGAAAGCAGCTGCGGTCATCCCCCTCTTCAAAGGGGGGGACACTCTTGACCCAAACTGCTACAGACCTATATCTATCCTACCATGCCTTTCTAAGGTCTTCGAAAGCCAAGTCAACAAACAGATTACCGACCATTTTGAATCTCACCATACCTTCTCTGCTATGCAATCTGGTTTCAGAGCTGGTCATGGGTGCACCTCAGCCACGCTCAAGGTCCTAAACGATATCTTAACCGCCATCGATAAGAAACATTACTGTGCAGCCGTATTCATTGATCTGGCCAAGGCTTTCGACTCTGTCAATCACCACATCCTCATCGGCAGACTCAACAGCCTTGGTTTCTCAAATGATTGCCTCGCCTGGTTCACCAACTACTTCTCTGATAGAGTTCAGTGTGTCAAATCGGAGGGTCTGTTGTCCGGACCTCTGGCAGTCTCTATGGGGGTGCCACAGGGTTCAATTCTTGGACCGACTCTCTTCTCTGTATACATCAATGTGGTCGCTCTTGCTGCTGGTAAGTCTCTGATCCACCTCTACGCAGACGACACCATTCTGTATACTTCCGGCCCTTCTTTGGACACTGTGTTAACAACCCTCCAGGCAAGCTTCAATGCCATACAACTCTCCTTCCGTGGCCTCCAATTGCTCTTAAATACAAGTAAAACTAAATGCATGCTCTTCAACCGATCGCTACCTGCACCTGCCCGCCTGTCCAACATCACTACTCTGGACGGCTCTGACTACGTCAGAGTACGTGAATACGTGGACAATACGTGGACAACGTGGATACGTGGACAATACGTGGACAACGTGAATACGTGGACAACTACAAATACTTAGGTGTCTGGTTAGACTGTAAACTCTCCTTCCAGACCCATATCAAACATCTCCAATCCAAAGTTAAATCTAGAATTGGCTTCCTATTTCGCAACAAAGCATCCTTCACTCATGCTGCCAAACATACCCTTGTAAAACTGACCATCCTACCAATCCTCGACTTTGGCGATGTAATTTACAAAATAGCCTCCAATACCCTACTCAACAAATTGGATGCAGTCTATCACAGTGCAATCCGTTTTGTCACCAAAGCCCCATATACTACCCACCATTGCGACCTGTACGCTCTCGTTGGCTGGCCCTCGCTTCATACTCGTCGCCAAACCCACTGGCTCCATGTCATCTACAAGACCCTGCTAGGTAAAGTTCCCCCTTATCTCAGCTCGCTGGTCACCATAGCATCTCCCACCTGTAGCACACGCTCCAGCAAGTATATCTCTCTAGTCACCCCCAAAACCAATTCTTTCTTTGGCCGCCTCTCTTTCCAGTTCTCTGCTGCCAATGACTGGAACGAACTACAAAAATCTCTGAAACTGGAAACACTTATCTCCCTCACTAGCTTTAAGCACCAACTGTCAGAGCAGCTCACAGATTACTGCACCTGTACTTAGCCCACCTATAATTTAGCCCTATCAACTACCTCTTTCCCAACTGTATTTAATTAATTTATTTATTTTGCTCCTTTGCACCCCATTATTTTTATTTCTACTTTGCACATTCTTCCATTGCAAAACTACCATTCCAGTGTTTTACTTGCTATATTGTATTTACCTTGCCACCAAGGCCTTTTTTGCCTTTACCTCCCTTCTCACCTCATTTGCTCACATTGTATATAGACTTGTTTATACTTTATTATTGACTGTATGTTTGTTTTACTCCATGTGTAACTCTGTGTTGTTGTATCTGTCGAACTGCTTTGCTTTATCTTGGCCAGGTCGCAATTGTAAATGAGAACTTGTTCTCAACTTGCCTACCTGGTAAAATAAAATAAAATAAAAATAAATAAATAAATAAATACTGAAGCAGAGCATGATCCCCTCCCTTCGGAGACTGGGTCGCGGGGCAGTATTCCAACATGATAACGACCCCAAACACACCTCCAAGACGACCACTGCCTTGCTATAGAAGCTGAGGGTAAAGGTGATAGACTGGCCAAGCATGTCTCCAGACCTAAACCCTATTGAGCATCTGTGGGGCATCCCCAAACGGAAGGTGGAGGAGTGCAAGGTCTCTAACATCCACCAGCTCTGTGATGTTGTCATGGAGGAGTGGAAGAGGACTCCAGTGGCAACCTGTGAAGCTCTGGTGAACTCCATGCCCAAGAGGGTTAAGGCAGTGCTGGAAAATGATGGTGGCCACACAAAATATTGACACCTTGGGCCCAATTTGGACATTTTCACTTACGGGTGTACTCACTTTTGTTGCCAGTGGTTTAGACATTAATGGCTGTGTGATGAGGTATTTTGAGGGGACAGCAAATTTACACTGTTATACAAAGCTGTACACTCACTACATTACATTGTAGCAAAGTGTCATTTCTTCAGTGTTGTCACATGAAAAGATATACTCAAATATTTACAAAAATGTGAGGGGTGTACTCACTTTTGTGATATACTGTGTCTCTATTTTGGTTTCGTCAGGGCGTGAGTTGGGGTGGGCATTCTATGTTTTGTGTTTCTATGATTTTCTATTTCTAGGTTTTGGCCGGGTATGGTTCTCAATAAGGGACAACTGTCTATTGTTGTCTCTGATTGGAAACCATACTTGGGTACCCTTTTTCCCACCTGTGTTTGTGGGAAGTTAACTTTGTTAACATAGCCTTAAGCTTCATGGTTTATTTTGTATTGTTTTGTCGGCGTCACCCAAATAAAAAGGGAATATGTACGCTCACCACGCTACACCTTGGTCCAGTTCTTTCAACAGCCGTGACACTGATGAGGTATAACTGTTGATCTAAGCTCATAAGTTATGTTCTTCAAAAATCAATGGGTACATATCATTTATAAGTCCAAATATGTGTGTATTTGTATTAAGGATCCCCATTTGCTGATGCAAAGGCAGCAGCTACTCTTCCTGGGGTTCAACAACTTAAGGCAGTTATATACACAATTTAAAATGTTACATGACATTACATTTCATAACACGTTACCCAATGTATTTAGTGTGTTCCCTCAGGCAACTACTCCACTATCACATATTTACAATACAACATCCATGTGTACATGTGTGTGTGTGTCGTATGTGTATGTGTGTGCTGTTCCATAATTGCTAAATCTGATTCTACTGCTTGCATCAGTTACCTGATGTGGAATAGTTCCATGTAGCCATGGCTCTATGTAGTACTGTGCACCTCCCATAGTCTGTTCTTGACTTGGGGACTGGGATGAGAACTTTGGTGGCATGTATTGTGGGGTATGTATGGGTGTCCGAGCTGTGTGCTAGCAGTTAAACAGACACCTCAGTGCATTCAGCATGTCAACACTTCTTACAAAAACAAGTAGCGATGAAGTCAATCTCTCCCCCATTATGAGCCATGAGAGATTTACATGCATATTATTAATGTTAGCTCTTTGTGTACATTTAAGGGCTATCCGACCACACGACTGAACAGAAGTCCAGGTGCGACAAAACTAGAGCCTGTAGGACCTGCCTTGTTGATAGTGTTGTTAAAAATGCAGAACAGCGCTTTATTATGGACAGACTTCTCCCCATCTTAGCTACTGTTGTATCAACATGTTTTGACCATGACAGTTTACAATCCAGGGTTACTCCAAGCAGTTTAGTCACCTCAACTTGCTCGATTTCACATTATTTGTTACAAGTTGAAGTTTAGGGTTTGGTGAATGATTTGTCCCAAATACAATTATTTTAGTTTTTGAAATATTTGTCTTATTCCTTGCCACCCATTCTGAAACTAACTGCAGCTCTTTGTTAAGTGTTGCAGTCATTTCACTTTCTGTAGTAGCTGACGTGTATAGTGTTGAGTCATCCGCATACAGTGCCTTGCGAAAGTATTCGGCCCCCTTGAACTTTGCGACCTTTTGCCACATTTCAGGCTTCAAACATAAAGATATAAAACTGTATTTTTTTGTGAAGAATCAACAACAAGTGGGACACAATCATGAAGTAGAACGACATTTATTGGATATTTCAAACTTTTTTAACAAATCAAAAACTGAAAAATTGGGCGTGCAAAATTATTCAGCCCCCTTAAGTTAATACTTTGTAGCGCCACCTTTTGCTGCGATTACAGCTGTAAGTCGCTTGGGGTATGTCTCTATCAGTTTTGCACATCGAGAGACTGAAATTTTTTCCCATTCCTCCTTGCAAAACAGCTCGAGCTCAGTGAGGTTGGATGGAGAGCATTTGTGAACAGCAGTTTTCAGTTCTTTCCACAGATTCTCGATTGGATTCAGGTCTGGACTTTGACTTGGCCATTCTAACACCTGGATATGTTTATTTTTGAACCATTCCATTGTAGATTTTGCTTTATGTTTTGGATCATTGTCTTGTTGGAAGACAAATCTCCGTCCCAGTCTCAGGTCTTTTGCAGACTCCATCAGGTTTTCTTCCAGAATGGTCCTGTATTTGGCTCCATCCATCTTCCCATCAATTTTAACCATCTTCCCTGTCCCTGCTGAAGAAAAGCAGGCCCAAACCATGATGCTGCCACCACCATGTTTGACAGTGGGGATGGTGTGTTCAGGGTGATGAGCTGTGTTGCTTTTAGGCCAAACATAACGTTTTGCATTGTTGCCAAAAAGTTCAATTTTGGTTTCATCTGACCAGAGCACCTTCTTCCACATGTTTGGTGTGTCTCCCAGGTGGCTTGTGGCAAACTTTAAACAACACTTTTTATGGATATCTTTAAGAAATGGCTTTCTTCTTGCCACTCTTCCATAAAGGCCAGATTTGTGCAATATACGACTGATTGTTGTCCTATGGACAGAGTCTCCCACCTCAGCTGTAGATCTCTGCAGTTCATCCAGAGTGATCATGGGCCTCTTGGCTGCATCTCTGATCAGTCTTCTCCTTGTATGAGCTGAAAGTTTAGAGGGACGGCCAGGTCTTGGTAGATTTGCAGTGGTCTGATACTCCTTCCATTTCAATATTATTGCTTGCACAGTGCTCCTTGGGATGTTTAAAGCTTGGGAAATCTTTTTGTATCCAAATCCGGCTTTAAACTTCTTCACAACAGTATCTCGGACCTGCCTGGTGTGTTCCTTGTTCTTCATGATGCTCTCTGCGCTTTTAACGGACCTCTGAGACTATCACAGTGCAGGTGCATTTATACGGAGACTTGATTACACACAGGTGGATTGTATTTATCATCATTAGTCATTTAGGTCAACATTGGATCATTCAGAGATCCTCACTGAACTTCTGGAGAGAGTTTGCTGCACTGAAAGTAAAGGGGCTGAATAATTTTGCACGCCCAATTTTTCAGTTTTTGATTTGTTAAAAAAGTTTGAAATATCCAATAAATGTTGTTCCACTTCATGATTGTGTCCCACTTGTTGTTTATGTTTGAAGCCTGAAATGTGGCAAAAGGTCGCAAAGTTCAAGGGGGCCGAATACTTTCGCAAGGCACTGTACATAGACACACTGGCTTTACTCAAGGCCAGTGGCATATCATTAGTAAAGACTGAAAAAAGTAAGGGGCCTAGAACGCTGCCCTGGGGAATTGTTGATTCTACCTGGATTATGTTGGAGAGGCTTCCATTAAAGAACACCCTCTGTGTTCTGTTAGACAGGTAACTCTTTATCCATAATATAGCAGGGGGTGTAAAGCCATAACACATACTTTTTTCCATCAGCAGACTATGATTGATAATGTCAAAAGCAGCACTCAAATCTACCAAAACAGCCCCCACAAACCTTTTTATCATCAATTTCTCTCAGCCAACCATCAGTCATTTGTGTAAGTGCCGTGCTTGTTGAATATCCTTCCCTATAAGTGTGCTGAAAGTCTGTTGTCAATTTCTTTACAGTAAAATAGCATTGTATCTGGTCAAACACCATTTTTCCCAAAAGTTTACTAAGGGTTGGTAACAGGCTGATTGTTCGACTATTTGAGCCAGTAAAGGGGCTTTACTATTTTGGCATAGTGAAATGACTTTTGCTTCCCTCCAGGCCTGAGGACTCATGGTCTCTAGTAGGCTTAGATTGAAGATTTGGGAAATAGGAGTGGCAATATCGTCCGCTATTATCCTCAGTCATTTTCCATCCATGTTGTCATACTTGGCTTGTCAGAAAACAATATTTTTTTTCACCTCTTCCACACTCACTTTACATAATTCAAAATGACAACGCTTGTCAATGCTTAGCAACTGCAGATTTCCCCTTTAAGTAATTACCCAGCTATTTGTAGATATTGTAAGAATTTAGCTCTGTTGAAAGGGTCACGTTTCGACCAAGGTGTCATGACTGTCTCCTCAGCGCCTTGAGGGCTTTTCCTTTGTTTTGTAACCCGCTTGACTAGCGCTGGGATTATTCACTAAGTAAATCATCACTGTTCATCCTTTAATCCTGTGAGTCTCCCTGATGCCTTGGGTCCTCTTTTGTTATTAAGAATGGACTATCTTAATAGCGCTTTCTTTGCTTCCATTATACCCCTGTGTTTGTGCGTGTGCGCGTGCGCGTGCGTGCGTCATAAAGGATACTTGTAATTATGAGGAAGATTAGGAATCACCCAGGGCGTTCTTCTAACACAGAGCAGAACACAATTATCTCCCTCATCTATTGTGTTGAGAGATAAAGAGCCCTCCGCAACCAGGGCATACACTTTCTCTAAGGCACCTCTCTACATGACTCTTTCTGACTTCAAGGTCTCATTATACCCTATTAACAGCCGTGTGAATGAACACACACCCTACCATGCTTTATTTTATTTTTTACCCAACTTATTTAGCGCTTGCCCCTCCTATTTCAGCTGTTTTCCTTTCCAGGAAGTCCACTCCATCACTCTGTCCTTATTATGTCCTTGTTTACCATATATATTAACAGTCTGTTCTACATCTTCAAGATAGCCTGTTTTATAAGGTCTTCATGTTTTTATTCATGTTTTAACACTAAAAATAGGACTCATTGAAGTTGTCGCTTTGGAGATGAAAAGGGGGGCGACTGTCCTTGTTATAAAGGTGATGTAACCAGGCATAATTGATAGCCGATGTGCGTTTTTGGTCATGTATGCATCTTGCGTGTGTTGTGTGGCCTTGTGTTTGAGTGGTTTTTATACTGTTTTTAATTGTGTAATCAGAAAATATATATATTTAGTTAGTGTATCGTGTAAGTTCAGTCTGTGGTGGTGATAACGATGTGTGTGGATCTGGTTTGTTTTCTCTATAGGACACATACAGTGGGGAGAAGTATTGGATACACTGCCGATTGTGCAGGTTTTCCCTACTTACAAAGCATGTACAGGTCTGTAATTTTTGTCATAGGTATACTTCAACTGTGCGAGACGGAATCTAAAACAAAAATCAAGAAAATCATATTGTATGATTTTTAAGTAATTAATTTGCATTTGACGATTGGTCGATGTCAGAGAAGCCGGCTTCGAGGGCATTATCACTTTTATACAACAGGTTACCAAAATATTCAAATAATGATTGACATATTTTCATTAAAAACATTATTTGGATTAATTTATTCATACCAAACTCAGCAACAACAAAAAAAATCCTCTCACTTTCAACTGCGTTTATTTTCAGCAAACTTAACATGTGTAAATATTTGTATGAACATAAGATTCATCAACTGAGACATAAACTGAACAAGTTCCACAGACATGTGACTAACAGAAATGTAATAATGTGTCCCTGAACAAAGGGGGGTAAAAATCAAAAGGAACCGTCAGTATCTGGTGTGGCCACCAGCTGCATTAAGTACTGCAGTGCATCTCCTCCTCATGGACTGCACCAGATTTGCCAGATCTTGCTGAGAGATGTTACCCCACTCTTCCACCAAGGCACCTGCATGTTCCCGGACATTTCTTGGGGGAATGACCCCAGCCCTCACCCTCCGATCCAACAGATCCCAGACGTGCTCAATCAGATTGAGATCCAGGCTCTTTCCTGGCCATGGCAGAACACTGACATTCCTGTCTTGCAGGAAATCACGCACAGAACGAGCAGTGTGGCTGGTGGCATTGTCATGCTGGAGGGTCATGTCAAGGTGGAGTCTGCAGGAAGGGTACCACATGAGGGAGGAGGAGGTCTTCCCTGTAACAAACAGCGTTGAGATTGACTGCAATGACAACAAGCTTAGTCCGATGATGCTGTGACACACCGCCCCAGACCATGACGGACCCTCCACCTCCAAATCGATCTCACTCCAGAGTACAGGCCTTGTTTGTAACACTCATTCCTTCGACGATAAACATGAATCCGACCATCACCCCTGGTAAGACAAAACTGCGACTCGTCAGTGAAGAGCACTTTTTGCCAATCCTGTCTAGTCCAGCAACGGTGGGTTTGTGCCCATAGGTGATGTTGTTGCCAGTGATGTCTGATGAAGACCTGCCTTTACAACAGGCCTACAAGCCCTCAGTCCAGCATCTTTCAGCCTATTGCGGACAGGCTGAGCACTGATGGAGGGATTGTGCGCTCCTGGTGTTGTTGTTGCCATCTTGTACCTGTCCCGCAGGTGTGATGTTCGGAGATACCGATCCTGCGCAGGTGTTGTTACACGTGGTCTGCCACTGTGAGGACGATCAGCTGTCCGTCCTGTCTCCCTGTAGCGCTGTATTAGGCGTCTCACAGTACGGACATGGCAATTTATTGCCCTGGCCACATCTGCAGTCCTCATGCCTCCTTGCAGAATTTGTTTTTATTTGTTTTATTTCTCCTTTATTTAACCAGGTAGGCTAGTTGAGAACAAGTTCTCATTTACAACTGTGACCTGGCCAAGATAAAGCAAAGAAGTGGGACACAAACAACAACACAGTTACACATGGAATACACAAACATACAGTCAATAACACAGTAGGAAAATAGTCTATATACAGTGTGTGCAAATGAGGTAAGATAAGGGAGGTAAGGCAATAAATTGGCCATTGTGGCGAAATAATGACAATTTAGCAATAAACACTTGAGTGATAGATGTGCAGAAGATGAATTTGCAAGTAGAGATACTGGAGTGCAAAGGAGCAAAAAAATAAATGGCAGTATGGGGATGAGGTAGTTGGATGGGCTATTTACAGATGGGCTATGTACAGGTGCAGTGATCTGTGAGCTGCTCTGACAGCTGGTGCTTAAAGTTAGTGAGGGAGATATGAGTCTCCAGCTTCAGTGATTTTTGCAATTCGCTCCAGTTATTCGCAGCAGAGAACTGTAAGGAAAGACGACCAAAGGAGGAATTGGCTTTGGGGTGACCAGTGAAATATTCCTGCTGGAGCACGTGCTACGGGTGGGTGCTGCTATGGTGACCAGTGAGCTGAGATAAGGCAGGGCTTTACCTAGCAAAGACTTATAGATGACCTGGAGCGAGTGGGTTTTGCAATGAATATGAAGCGAGCGCCAGCCAACAAGCGCATACAGGTCGCAGTGGTGGGTAGTATATGGTGCTTTGGTGACATGCCTAAGGCACTTTCCCGCAGATGAGCAGGGACCCTGGGCATCTTTCTTTTGGTGTTTTTCAGAGTCAATAGAAAGGCCTTTTTAGTGTCCTAAGTTTTCATAACTGTGACCTTAATTGCCTACCGTCTGTAAGCTGTTAGTGTTTTAACGACTGTTCCACAGGTGCATGTTCATTCATTTGTTATGGTTCATTGAACAAGCATGGGAAACAGTATTTAAACCCTTTAAAATGAAGATCTGTGACGTTATTTGGATTTTTACAAATTCTCTTTGAAAGCCAGGGTCCTGAAAAAGGGACGTTTATTTTTTTGCTGAGTTTATTTCATCCTTCCACAAGATATAGTCCCGACACAAATCTAGGGTCTCTACCCAAGGCAGCTGGTCGTTCGTTCTATCTGTTCGGTTGCCAGAGAAACGTTCTAAATATTCCATGGTCAAACGTTCTAAATGTTCCATGGTCATACTAACAAGCAAACGTTCTTAACCCTTGCTTGTTAGCTAGCCAACTACGGCTAACTTACAGTCACGTGTTTGGGGATTTTCCAGTTCTTTGGGGGAGTGATGCAACCAGTCAGGATGCTCTCGATGTTGCAGCTGTAGAACCTTTTGAGGATTTGAAGACCCATGCCAAATCTTTTTAGTTTCCTGAGGGGGAATAGGCTTTGTCGTGCACTCTTCACAACTGTCTTGGTGTGTTTGAACCATTCTAGTTTGTTGGTGATGTGGACACCAAGGAACTTGAAGCTCTCAACCTGCTCCGCTACAGCCCCGTCGATGAGAATGGGGCGTGCTTGGTCCTCCTTTTCCTGTAGTCCACAATCATCTGGGCGTAAATAACTCAGAAGTGAGACTGAAAGATAATGGTGGCATAAGGCTAGATTGTATTAATAATTTACATGAAGTGGAGTGACTATGTGTTGTGTAAGGGTATAACTGTATAAAAGGAGAGTGCTGAGACTGGAAAGATTAGTTGGCCCATGGGTCAGCTTGGCTTGTTACTTTGTAATAAAGTCTATTTGAATTCACAAGTTCCGGTATCTGAGAAGTATTATTGGCCGAATATTTCCACGACACGTGCAGCCAGAATAACAGCATAGTAGCTGCATTTTGTTGTTTTCTGGTTACATTTATTTGGACACATCCATAACAATGAGCTAATGATGTGCGATTTCGCCTGGCAAAGAAAATGTGTTCTCTCGTCAGGACACTGTTGTTCAGAGGAGCTAGCCAACAACACAGCTAACACAATCACTTCAAACTGAAGCTGGAAAGACTGCAAACTAGCTGCACTATTCTATTGATATTTCTTTGTATATATCCATAAAAATGATGTAAGCTGATTCATGATTTCGACTGGCTGAGAAATGCTGACTGCCTTTCTTTTTCGTCCTGACTCCCGACACGTTCGTTACTATGGGATGGCAGTAGATCAGATTTGAATATTGAAACAACGTTGCAAATGCCGGAGAGACAGACTGCAAGGTTTATACAAATCTCTGCAGTTGAAAACTCAATTTCAGTCTAAAAGAAATGTGAGATAATGTCTAGATGCCTTTTATAGTGGAGATCAAGTTTATATAGTGCCTGGCTGGGCTGATGAGACAGATGATTGCGCAGTCAGATGAAACAGAATAGATAGGCATTTTAACGTCATAGATTTAGCCGGTGGTAACTTGTGGAATAGACATTGGTTAAAACAGCATTCAAGCCAATCAGTATTCAGGGTTAGACCCATCCGTTGTACTAGGGTCAATAGAAGGGTCTCCAGAGTCCAAACAGAGTTTGTAGAAGCTTTTGTGTGGATTGGTTAGAGCAACCATCAGATCAACATGTACTCACTTTGTGTGCAACCTGGGTTGTGTGATCGATTGGTTATCACTTAGGAACAACTCATGCACCATTGGAAGATTGCAGAAGGATCTATCCATCCATTAGATTACGTCAGCATTTTACATGCAGGGATAGTTTGAGATTGTGGGCCATTGGGGTGTCCAATGCCGGTCCTGAAGAGCTACTGAATGTTGTTTTAGCCCAGGACTGGTGTGTTAGTGTTGGGATGGTGCAAAGCCCTGTAGTAGGCCTAACTCTCCAAACCTGGCCGAGAAATCATACAGTACCTGTATGTGTGCTCAATGTGTATGTGTTTTTGTTTGCGTGTGATTGTAGTCATTTTGTCTGTTTGCTCACCAGAGGGGTATTCCAGAAAGCTTGATTAGTGATTTACCGAGATTTTTCCAGAACTCTGGCTCTGGAAAGAGAGCCTGATCATAGCAGCGAATAAATACGGGACATCTCGGCCAATCAGATTATTTTTTGTCACTATTGCCTGTCCTTTCTTGGAAAATCCACTTGACATCAGAACATACATTGCCGTGCTTTACAAAAGGAAAAGATTATTGGACTTCGAATACATCCTTTAGATCATTCAGAATAAAACTTTTTTTTAAACGTTTTTCTGCACAATCACTCATGTTTCTGGTCAATTTACTCAAAGCATATACTGTGCCTTCGGAAAGTTTTCAGACCCTTGACTTTTTCCACACTTTGTTACGTTGCAGCCTTATTCTAAAATTGATTAAATAATTTTTTTCTCAAATCTACACACAATACCCCATAATGACTAAGCAAAAACAGAAATACTGTATTTACACAAGTATTCAGACCCTTCGCAACGAGACTCGAAATTGAGCTCAGAAGCATCCTGTTTCCATTGATCATCCTTGAGATATTTCTACAACTTGGAGTTCACCTGTGGTAAATTCAATTGATTGGACATTATTTGGAAAGGCACACACCTGCCTGTATAAGGTCCCACAGTTGACAGTGCATGTCAGAGCACAAACCAAGCCATGAGGTCAAAAGGAATTGTCCGTAGAGCTCTGAGACAGGATTGTGTCGAGGCACAGATCTGGGGAAGAGTACCAAAAAATCCCTCCAGCATTGAAGGTCCCCCAGAACACAGTGGCCTCCATCATTCTTGAATGGAAGAAGTTTTGAAACACCAAGACTCTTCCTGGAGCTGACCACCCAGGCAAACTGAGCAGCCAGGGGAGAACGGCCTTGGTCAGGAAGGTGACCAACAACCCGATGGTCACTCTGAAAGAGCGCTAGAGTTCCTCTGTGGAGATGAGAGAACCTTCCAGAAGGACAACCATCTCTGCAGCTTTCCACCAATCAGGCCTTTATTGTAGAGTGGCCAGACGGAAGCCAACCCTCAGTAAAAGGCACATGACAGCTCGCTTGCAGTTTGCCAAATGGCAACAAAATAATCTCAGACCATGGTGGTGACAGCAGCATGCTGTGGGGATGTTTTTCAGTGACAGGTACTGAGAGACTAGTCAGGATTGAGGGAAAGATGAACGGAGCAAAGTACAGAGAGGTCCTTGATGAAAGCCTGCTCCAGAGCACTCAGGACCTCCGGCTGGGGGTGAAGGTTCACCTTATAACAGGATAACGACCCTAAGCACACAGCCAAGACAACGCAGGTGTGGTTTCGGGACAAGCCTCTGAATATCCTTGAGTTGCCCAGCCAGAGCCCGGACTTGAACCCGATCAAACATCTCTGAAGAGACCGGAAAATAGCTGTGCAGCAACGCTCCTCATCCAACCTGACAGAGCTTGAGAGGATCTGCAGAGAAGAAAGGGAGAAACTTCCCAAATGCAGGTATGCCAAGCGTCATACCCAAAAAGACTCGAGGCTGTAATCATTGCCAAAGGTGCTTCAACACAGTACTGCGTAAATTGTCTGAATGCTTATGTAAATGTGATATTTCAGTTTTTTTATATATAAATTAGCAAACATTTCTAAAAGCCAATTTTTGCTTTGTCATTATGGGGTATTGTGTGTAGATTGATGATTTTTTAAATTACATTTTAGAATAAGGCTGTATCATAACTTAATGTGAAAGTCAAGGGGTCTCAATACTTTCTGAAGGCACCGTATAGCAAACGTATTCCCAGTGCAGTTTCACTTTGACTGCTATACAAACTCTGTGTATTGCATTTTTCTTTTGCCTCTGGGAGTTTCCTGTACAGTGTGTAGAGCGGTAAGAATAGTCTGCCTCGCGTTGAAGAGGTGGTTTTATGTCTGTTGCATTTCCTGGCCATCAAGCTGTCCATATAATCAAGGAGGACTTTTACAGAATTGCAGGTACAGTAGGCTGTGGTCAATGGAATTCCAACAATGACATCACCAGAGGTGCAATAAAAGTGAAAGTGTTGTTTCTAATCAGCCATGTGTGTGAGCTAGGCCTATTAGACATTGGAATTGTGTCACTTCACTTGGCCAAGCTCTGTCTGAAATTTTCTGCCAGGTTCTCTCTGTTTTTTTTCCCAACGGTGGATGATTTACTTTTTGTTGGTTAAATACGTGAACATATTCATTGTGTTTTTTCAGTTGTTTCTTGTTCTCGATAGAGCCCAATATCTTTTAACTCCACATCTATCTTTTTTTCTGTCATCGACATGAGGACTTTTTTCAATGTTACGTGCACGCGCCATTTGACAGGTCATCTGCGCTTTGCTTAGCCTATTAATTTAATCGAGAAGCAGCCGCTCTGGAGCCAAGACTCCCTCATCTGGTTAAGACAAGATGGATATGTTCAGGAAATCCTGAATTTGTTCAACCATCTTTCTGGAATACCCATCTGGTGTCCTATGGAGCTGTGTGTGTGTGTGTGTGTGTGTGTGTGTGCGTGCGTGCGCACACCAGCGCTCGTCCAATCCCAACAGTCGATGTTGCTAATCCCTCAATCCCCAGAATATGATGTTCTCTGCTTACGTATATTAAATACTCTGGTGTACACAGATCACAATAGACTTTGCATCAGATGGCGAACAACAGATTCTGGAGGAAATCCTGTGAAGACATCTTTTTTTCTATTGACTTTAAAAACAAATGCCAAATGGCACTAGCATGTTAGATCAGTAAAACAAATGTTTTCCTAATCTGTTCAACTCTGAGTGGTTGTTTTGGACGCAGTACCGGGTCCAGCGTGTTTGGGTGGAACCCCACCATTCCAAAAATGTTTTCTAGAAAATATAAAGTGACATATCATTTGAAAGCTGCAGGACTTTTCTTTAAAAATCTCACTCATATCTTACTGCTGGCAATGTCATGATAGGAAAAGGGAATGGTAAAAGAAGTTTGGAGTTTCTTCAACTGTCTGGGTCTTGTATACAGTACCAGTCAAAAGTTTGGACACACCGACTCATTCCAGGGTTTTTCTTAAGTTTTACTATTTGAAGACATGAAAACTATGAAATAACACATTTTGGCCTGTTGTATCTCAGGCTCTGCAGTAGTCACATTATCCTTTATTAGAATCCCACAGTTCTTACCTTTTCTCTCAGTACTAAGCATGTGTTTGTAGAACTTATAGTTTTGAAACCAAAATGTATGTTATGAGAGTAGTATACAATATTGTGCGTCATTTGGAAAATGCCATCAGAGTTTAAGATGTTTTATCCTGACTTAATGATCTGATCGTGTGTGCCTGTCTTTAATGCTCTGTAAACAGGTTCAGAAAGGGTATGAATCTTGTGCCTGGTGGTTTTAATCCTCCATATACACCATATCCATTCCGTATTTGACTAGTCTGATGAAGATAAGCCATAGAGCCTGTAGTTTTACACTGAACTCTGACTTCCAGTATATTTGGTTACATTGGTTTACTTCATGGTCTGCTCTTCACCTGGTATTAGAAATGTACTGTAAAATGGTTAATTACATGACAATAACTTATGAATGACTTAATATCCTCAACCTATCCAGTTGTTTCATCAGTACATTAGGGTAGCCCTATGACACTAACCATAACCCCCCTCGTTTGTCCTGTGCCATGGTAGGATTTGTGTACTTCTAATCTCACCCCTCTATTTCCTCTCCCTGTGCCCACAGGAAGGAGTGGAGGTGAGGGTGACACGCATCTTTAACACCTTTGGCTCCCAGATGCACATGAACGATGGCCGCGTGGTCAGAAACTTCATACTGCAGGCTCTACAGGGAGAGGCCCTCACCGTACGTCCACTACTACTAGCACGGTTACTATCTCGCTCACTCTCACTTTTCCTCTGACGCTACTGGTCCCTCACCGATATTTCTGCTCTCACACACTCTACCCTTTTTAGTGTTACTATCACTTCTCAACAACTCGCTCACTCTCACTCATTTTTTTCTGGGCAGTCTGACAGATGGACAGACTGACTTGAATCTCTCTCCCTCCCTCTATGATTCAGCATCTACTACTTTTCTCTGCACATGGTGGACATGACAAAAACATTCTTATTAAGTTTCATTTCACCTTATTTTTTATAGGTGTATGGTAGCGGATCCCAGACGAGGGCTTTCCAATATGTGAGCTAAGCCTGACTGAACACACTTCACACCATGCCTGGGTTCATGTGTATTTCCATTGGAAGTAGGCTACTTGAAAGTATTTTCAATCATTTCCTAGAAGTAGCCTACTATTTGCAAGTATTTTCAAATATTTATTTCAAATACAGTACCTGAGTTGAATGCATGTGAGTATTTTCAGATACATGCCAATACTTTCCAACTATATTTCCACATACAGTACATTCCAATATTCAACTACTTGTCTTTTCAAATGAAAAAAAAATATCTGAATACTTCGAAATGTATGTTAAAGTAATTTAAATATTTGAAATGGTATTTGAACGTTTCACACACACACATTGTTCGTCTCTAATTTGCTCTCCATTTCTGCTCTCCGTTTGTGTCTGTGAATCTCTGCATGCTGTTTCTGTGAATGTATTTGACAGATTGCATAAGAATTGTTTATTCAAGTTCTGTATTTAGTGGATAAAGGCGGAAGACAGACTGCCCACTGAGTAGCTTAAAGGGCACTTTCTCTTGAAGAAACAAAATGTTGCTCAGTAGAAAAGGGTGTTTGTCTGTAAGGGAAAAATTGTGGCAGTATGTGTTAGTGTTATTTTATTATGTGCTCTATAGGCCCAGACCTTTAAGCATGCTCTCTCCTCTAAGGAAGTGTTGGATAACCATGGAGGGAATCATCCCCAAGCTTTGATGGGCTTATTAATGCTTTCTAGGAATGAAGGTCAAGGTATTTCTAACGCAGACCCGGCCTTGGGTGGAGGGGCGTAGGGGTCTGGATATGCCGACGTAGTAACGCTCGCAAGAATCTGGAGGCAATGGACATGCGGCTGGCTGGTCATGTGAGCTCTGGCCACGAGTGTTTGGAGGGGAAAAAATAAGTTAGATTTGCTTTACTTACAAAGGTCATGGAATACAATACTAACACCCCCGCTATCTCTCTCTTTTCATCACAAATACACCACCTCATCCACATCCTCAGTCTTCAAAGAGGTTTTGCCGATTGCTGTGCTTGTGTGTGAGAATGATTTTGGGGGGATAATTTAATTAGGCCTGCTTTCATCGACGGTGCCATCTGATCATCTCACAACACAACACACACACACATGCAGAGGCAGATGGGTATTTGAAGCTCTCCTATCTCCTCTGAGCAAACATTACCTGGAACCTGAATGGCTTTAATTAGGCTTGCATAAACAGTGGGGGAGCTAGGACCTTCACGTGACCTCTCTTCTAAGTTTCCTCTTCTCTCATCCACTTCCTAAGACTTTGCTAAATTACTTCCATAGTCTGTGAATCAGCACATTTTGTGGATTTGGTCGGAACCAACCAAAACTCGATCTACCCTCTTGAGTTCCGTTCACAGGTCAAGACACAGGTTGATATTTTATTCCTCTAAAATAACACAGGAACTGCACTAAATAGCCTTAACATTTTTTAAAAAGGGATGCAGCAATTGTTCAAAAGGTGTTATTGAATAAAATGACCATCAAAATCAGTCATGTTCCATCTTTTGGAAAAGCATGATATAGTCACCCACCGTTACTACACATGACTGACTTTCCTCACAGACCTACCTTATCTTACCACAGACTTACCTCATACACTTACCACAGACTTACCCCATACACATAATTCACAGACTTAACTCACAGACCTATCTCATAAACATGCCTCACAGACTTACCCCACTCAGACATACACTATAAACTCAGCAAAAAAAGAAACATCCCTTTTTCAAGACCCTTTTCTTTCAAAGATAATTCTTAAAAATCCAAATATCTTCATTGTAAAGGGTTTAAACACTGTTTCCCATGAACAATGACTGAACATGCACCTGTGGAACGGTCGTTAAGACACTAACAGCTTACAGACGGTAAGCAATTAAGGCCACAGTTATGAAAACTCAGGACACTAAAGAGGTCTTTCTACTGACTCTGAAAAATACCAAAAGAAAGATGCCCAGGGTCTCTGCTCATCTCCGTGAACTTGCCTTAGGCATGCTGCAAGTAGGAATGAGGACTGTAGATGTGGCCACGGCAATAAATTGCAATGTCTGTACTGTGAGACGCCTAAGACAGCGCCACAGGGAGACAGGACGGACAGCTGATCGTCCTCACAGTGGCAGACCACGTGGAACAATACCTGCACAGGATCGGTACATCCGAACATCACACCTGCGGGACAGGTACAGGATGGCAACACCAGGAATGCTCAGACTGTCTGCAATAGGCTGAGAGAGGCTGGACTGCGGGCTTGTAGGCCTATTGTAAGGCAGGTCCTCACCAGACATCACCGGCAACAACGTTGTCTATGGGCACAAACCCACCGTCGCTGGACCAGAAAGGACTGGCAAAAAGTGCTCTTCACTGATGAGTGGCGGTTTTGTCTCATCATGGGTGATGGTTGGATTTGCGCTTATCTTCGAAGGAATAAGCGTTACACCGAGGACTGTAGTATGGAGCGGGATCAATTTGGAGGTGGAGGGTCCGTCATAGTCTGGGGCGGTGTGTCACAGCATCTCAACGCTGTGAGTTACAGGGAAGACATCCTTCTCCCTCATGTGGTAGCCTTCCTGCAGGCTCATCCTGATATGACCCTCCAGCATGACAATGCTACCAGCCATACGGCCCGTTCTGTTCGTGATTTCCTGCAAGACAGGAATGTCAGTGTTCTGCCATGGCCAGCGAAGAGCCCGGATCTCAATCCCATTGAGCATGTCTGGGACCTGTTGGATCGGAAGGTGAGGGCTAGGGCCATTCCCCCCAGAAATGTCTGGGAACTTGCAGGTGCCTTGGTGGAAGAGTGGGGTAACATCTCTCAGCAAGAACTGGCACATCTGGTGCAGTCCATGAGGAGGAGATGCACTGCAGTACTTAATGCAGCCGGTGGCCACACCAGATACTGACTGTTACTTTTGATTTTGACCCCCCCCCCCCCCTTTGTTCAGGGACACATCCAATTTCTGTTAGTCACATGTCTGTGGAACTTGTTCATTTATGTCTCAGTTGTTGAGTCTTGTTATGTTCATACAAATATTTACACATGTTAAGTTGAAAATAAATGCATTTGACAGAGAGGATGTTTCTTTTTTTGCTTGCGCAGTGCCAAGCGTCGGCTGGAATGGTGTAAAGCTTGCCGCCATTGGACTCTGGAGCAGTGGAAACGCTTTCTCTTGAGTGATGAATTACTGTTCACCATCTTTCAGGCTGATGGATGAATCTGGGTTTGGCGGATGCCAGGAGAACACTACTTGCCCCAATGGTCCAGCACCTCTTCAACCTCAGGAGGCTGAAGAAATTTGGCTTGTCACCAAAAACACTCACAAACTTTTACAGATGCACAATCGAGAGCATCCTGTCGGGCTGTATATGCCGCCTGGAACGGCAACTGCTCCGCCCACAACTGTAAGGCTCTCCAGAGGGTGGTGAGGTCTGCACAACGCATCACCGGGGGCAAACTACCTTCCCTCCTGGACACCTACACCACCCGATGTCACAGGAAGGCCAAAAAGATCATCAAGGACAATAACCACCCGAGCCACTGCCTGTTCACCCCGTTATCCTCCAGAAGGCGAGGTCAGTAGAGGTGCATCAAAGCTGGGACCGAGAGACTGAAAAGCAGCTTCTATCTCAAGGCCATCAGACTGTTAAATCACTGTTAAATCACTAACATTGAGTGGCTGCTGCCAACATACTGACTCAAAACTTTAGCCACTTTAATAATAAAAAAATTGGATGTAATAAATGTATCACTCGTCACTTTGTACAATGCCACTTTAAATAATGTTTACATACCCTACATTACCCATCCCCTATGTATATACTGTACTCTATACCATCTACTGCATCTTGCCTATGCCGTTCGGCCATCGCTCATCCATATATTTCTATGTACATATTCTTATTAATTCCTTTGTTGTTGTGAAATTGTTAGATGACTTGTTAGATATTACTGCATGGTCGGAACTAAAAGCACAAGCATTTCGCTACACTCGCATTAACATCTGCTAACCATGTGTATGTGACCAATAAAATTTGATTTGATTTGCATAGTGCCAACTGTAATGTTTGTTGATTTTCATGGTTCGGGCTCCTTAGTTCTAGTGAAGAGAAATCTTAACGCAACAGCATACAATGACATTGCAGAGGTTCCAACTTTGTTGCAACAGTTTGGGGAAGGACCTTTCCTGTTTCAGCATGTCAATGCCCCTGTGCACAAAGCGAGGTCCATACAGAAATGTTTTTTGTTGAGATCGGTGTGGAAGAACTTGACTGGCCTGCACAGAACCCTGACCTCAACTCCATCAAACACCTTTCGGGATTGAACGGCTACTGAGCCTATCCCACGTTGAGGACATCATCACCACCTCCTCTCTGTCTAGCAGTAAGTCAAGACAGCAGACCTCTCATCACTTTCCAGGGTGCATTTCACCCACACGGCCGAGGCCTCAGAGGGCCGGAGGGAGACAACGACAACTCCGATACTTTAGCACCTGACCGAGCTGATTCGGTTGAGGTGATGTCACTCATATCTCTTCTCAGTGGAACAATTGACACCCTGAGAAATTGAGGGGGAGATGTGGACCTTTTTATATGATTATGCCAATGGAATGGAATGGGCACTCTTTTTCTCATGGCACACTTTCTTTTATTTATTTTTGTGGACTGTCTCTGTCTCTCCTCTCTCTAGTCTGCTGTCTTGTTGCTTTAAGGCCAGTTTTTCTTGCAGGAGTAAACTAAAGAGTGACTTGACAGTGTAATCCATGAATGTTGTCTTGCCCTCTAGCCCTGCTTAGTTTAACTGTGATCTGTGGGGAAATGTTTTCTCATCAATACAGGTGCTTACAGCATTGTCTGTGTATTTCATCAATGAACCCGAAGGTATTCATCTGTTGAAGCGTTTTTTTTGGTTTAATCTGAATTCATGCCTCCAGCGTAGTTCTGTTATTATTTTGTCTTTATTTATAGGGCCTCAGTCTCTCGGTTAGTTACAACTGCCCTGTAGGAAACACTTTGAATAATAACACAGGAGCGATTTGCAAATTATTTTAGCATCATTTCTTTCTTTGTTGGAATCTGTTTTATATTGCCAATTTGGTATTTTGCTCAGTACAAACTTCCAGACACAATCGCACAGGAAAAAAAAGATTTTGTCAGCGAGCTCTCAAGCTTTAGTGTGGTAATGGGGAAAGAATATACAAGATAGTAGGAGTTTGAGTTGCTCCAAAAGGAAGATAATAATCCAAACAAAATAAAAGGAGAGACAAATACATTTAGTTGGAAATACAATAAGTGGACATGTCTTGGTACGTCTTCATTCAAACTAACAGCACAATGATTCAGCAGTTAGGCTTGGGCTTGTGACATTAGTATGAGGGATTTAGAATATTTCTCTCTGAGGTAATTTAGTTTGGAGGACATGACAGAACGAGTGATCCAGACTTTGTTACCCTGTCCTCTTTGGGGTAAACTGATGTCATCTTGTGGAGGTGGATGATGTTGAGAGGGAGAGAGGAAACGACAACGCCTTTCCCTCGTCTCTTTTCTGGTAAAAGAAAGAAGAAAGAAAGAACAACTGTGGAGAAAAAGGTCTATATTGATGGATGGCTGGTGAGAAGGGAGCCAGTTGTATTCTCTTCCCAGTAGGAGCATAGTGGTTGTTAGTGACTCAGCCTGGTGAACTTCAGTGGCATTAACACAAAGGTCACGACACTACATTTCTCTTTATGCAGCAAGCTACAGGGACCTCACGCTGCTGATCACAGTGGCCAAGACACACACGTGCAAGCAGACGCATGCACAGACGGACACACTCACACGCTCGCGCTCATGCTTCCAGGCACGGGCACACACTCTCTTGCGCACAAACACACACAGGCACACTAGACCTTGTCTCTGCAGCTAGCCCAACCTTGTCTTTGAAGTCATTTAGAAATTGATTGTAGATCAATGTGCAGAAGCAGTAAGTTAAAAACGTTGTAATGTAGGTGACTCTAGATTCAATCCAATTGTTTCATCATGTTAGACTCTTCTTTAAAACCTGTTTGTGAGAACAACACCGGAGGCATTCAGCATTAGCAATAGGGCTGGGAATTGTCAGGGACCTCACGATACGATATTATCATGATACTTAGGCGCCGATACGATATGTATTGCGATTCTCACGATTCTATATGTATTGCGTTTGGATGCTGTGATTTCACTGCGACTCGATGTTCCAAACATGTTGTTCAGCACACGTCTGCTGCAGTTGGATGAGAACGAGTTCTGATCAGTCATGGAAATAAAAGCATCGCTGTAAACAAATTGTCTCTCTATTTAAGAAGATGGAGGACAAGCTATGAAGGAAAGGTACTGGAGTTTTTGTTCAGGTACAGCCAACTAGCGCAAAAATAACATTGCGATATTGTCAAAACGATATGATATATCGTAAAAAAGAATGTCCAGATGTGTAACTGTGTAAATGTTTCCCCGTGACTAATTCCCAACATCACTTGTAGACTCGGAGACAAACGTAGGGAAGGAGAAATCGACAAACGTAGATTCTTTAGTGGAGTTTGGTTCAGTTTGGTGTACCTGGAGGGGATGCATGGTTTTAGACAGCCTCAAATTCATTCACCATTGATATAATGGGAGTGTTAAAATGTTCGCTGCATTAGGTCTGGTTTTGATCCTCCTTCCGGCTACAAGGTGTGCATATTGTGAGCCTGGTTTCCAGACAGTACTTCTCTGGCCCTGGGATAAATAAGCAGACAAAGGTAAATGTTGTTTTGCTAGATTGTTGCTGGCTGGGTTTTAATCTCCTGTCGACAAAGACTGTGTTCCCTGACTTCTAATTCCACCCAAAGCCTCTTCAGTGCTATAGGGACTGCCCACCAACTCGCTTTTCTAACTGACAGACGAGACATGCTGTGTTTGGCCGCTTGTGATATATTAACCTAGCCTTGGGGGCTTACACACACACACACACACGCTCCCACTTTACGATACTGTAGTAGAATACACACGTGTGCTCTCCCTTTCTCTCTCTCTCTCTTTCACACATATTGACATTTATAGAACCCCACATGCAAGCATTCACTCTTCTCATCCGCATGGTCCTTTGGTCTTCCTTTCCTCTGTGTGTCTTTGTGTTGTGTTGGATCTCTCTGATGGACGTGTCTGTCTGTATATTATCTGTGTGATGTTAGCTTCTCTGTTCCATCCTGTTTTATATCTCTCAGTAGAACTTCACAAACCAGGCTAATAACTCTGGCTTTAATGGTGTTCCGTACAACCCTCAGAGGTTGGCAAAGATGTCCACATTAAAGTTGGTTGAAAGCCGTTGTAGTGAGCGCTGCCTTTTCCCCAATGTGTTAGTTGTGAGAGTTTGTGTGTGTGTGTGTGTGTGTGTGTGTGTGTGTGTGTGTGTGTGTGTGTGTGTGTGTGTGTGTGTGTGTGTGTGTGTGTGTGTGTGTGTGTGTGTGTGTGTGTGTGTGTGTGTGTGTGTGTGTGTGTGTGTGTGTGTGTGTGTGTGTGTGTGTGTGTGTGTGTGTGTGTGCGCCATCAATGGCAACCCAATTTTAACCCATCAATATGCTCTCTCCCTCCACCTTCTCCATCCCATCCCTCTCTGAATCCCTAGATGGTATATAAGCCCTGGCTGTGCGAGAGAGAGAGAGAGAGAGAGAGAGAGCATGTACGTGCTTGCACCAGTGTGTTGGAGTGAGTTTGTGTTAATAGAATGCGAGCCTAGGAGATTCACAATGTGTTATGGAGTGCCGTAATAAACCTCTGACTTGCTTCCCCTCGTACACTCAGCTCATCCTGTGACTCTTCTGGCACAACAGCCAGTGGACTGCTTTGTTGATGGACCACTGAAGCCCCAGATACCAGACCCAAACACCAGACCCAGACCTAGATAGGCTCTCTGACCCGTGAGAGCTGAGGGGAGAAGATGTCAGCAACTTAGTTTAAAGATAATACATGACTCCTGTGGACACACAATAACAAACACACACTATAATCAGAGATTAGCTGTCTGCATCTAGACAGAGAGAGAGATAGAGACAAACTCCTCAGTATGGTGAAACAGCATCACAGCTCTACCAGGCCTCCTCACACCACAACGATGTCTGACGCTATGATAAACCGCTGTGTCTGGAGCAGGGGAGGGAGTAGCCTAATGAATAAAGGAAATTATTGATGCAGGGGAGGGGAGGAGGGGAAATGAGAGGTCAGCATTCTCAATTCATATGCAAACCAGGGTCCTTAACAAGCCGTGCCTAATGCGCTCATGAGTCTTAATTACTCTGAGACGTGTTAACCCCGCATTGGTTTCCACTTCTGTCTCATCCATTCAAATGTGACAATTTCCTAATCACCAGTCTGTTCAGGATCATCAGCACACATGCCTTGTCCACACACTCATTCACTCACACACACACACACACAAGGTAATGGAGAGCATTTCTTCTGAGTCAAAATGGTTGTAGTAATCAATATGTGTGATCCATGCAAAGAGACAGGGACTAACCAGGTCCCAGGGGAAGAGACAGGGACTATCCAGACCAGGTCCCAGGGAAAGAGATAGGGACTATCCAGACCAGGTCCCAGGGAAAGAGATAGGGACTATCCAGACCAGGTCCCAGGGAAAGAGATAGGGACTATCCAGACCAGGTCCCAGGGGAAGAGACAGGGGCAACGTAGACCAGGTCCCAGGGGAAGAGACAGGGGCTACGTAGACCAGGTCCCAGGGGAAGAGACAGGGGCTACGTAGACCAGGTCCCAGGGGAAAAGACAGGTCCCAGGGGAAGAGACAGGGGCTATGTAGACCAGGTCCCAGGGGAAGAGACAGGTGCTATGTAGACCAGGTCCCAGGGGAAGAGACAGGGGCTATGTAGACCAGGTCCCAGGGGAAGAGACAGGGGCTATGTAGGCCAGGTCCCAGGGGAAGAGACAGGGGCTATGTAGACCAGGTCCCAGGGAAAGAGACAGGGGCTACGTAGACCAGGTCCCCGGGGAAGAGACAGGGACTATGTAGACCAGGTCCCAGGGGAAGAGACAGGGGCTACGTAGACCAGGTCCCAGGGGAAGAGACAGGGGCTACGTAGACCAGGTCCCAGGGAAAGAGACAGGGGCTATGTAGACCAGGTACCAGGGGAATAGACAGGGGCTACGTAGACCAGGTCCCAGGGGAATAGACAGGGGCTATGTAGACCAGGTCCCAGGGGAAGAGACAGGGGCTATGTAGACCAGGTCCCAGGGGAAGAGACAGGGGCTATGTAGACCAGGTCCCAGGGGAAGAGACAGGGGCTATGTAGACCAGGTCCCAGGGAAAGAGACAGGGGCTACGTAGACCAGGTCCCAGGGGAAGAGACAGGGGCTACGTAGACCAGGTCCCAGGGAAAGAGACATGGGCTATCCTGACCAGGTCCCAGGGGAAGAGACAGGGGCTACGTAGACCAGGTCCCAGGGAAAGGGACAGGGGCTATCCTGACCAGGTCCCAGGGGAAGAGACAGGGGCTATGTAGACCAGGTCCCAGGGAAAGAGACAGGGGCTACGTAGACCAGGTCCCAGGGGAAGAGACAGGGGCTATCCTGACCAGGTCCCAGGGGAAGAGACAGGGGCTACGTAGACCAGGTCCCAGGGAAAGAGACAGGGGCTATCCTGACCAGGTCCCAGGGAAAGAGACAGGGGCTACGTAGACCAGGTCCCAGGGAAAGAGACAGGGGCTATCCTGACCAGGTCCCAGGGAAAGAGACAGGGGCTATGTAGACCAGGTCCCAGGGAAAGAGACAGGGGCTATGTAGACCAGGTCCCAGGGGAAGAGACAGGGGCTACGTAGACCAGGTCCCAGGGGAAGAGACAGGGGATACGTAGACCAGGTCCCAGGGGAAGAGACAGGGGCTACGTAGACCAGTGTATATATAGGTAGTCATCTTAGCTCCATGGCAGTTGGTGTAACATTTGTTCTGAGTGTGTTCTCTGCTGCCCGTCTGTGTTCACTCGCACAGCCTGATGATATGAATCTCTCTGTCTCTCATGTCAAAGCAAATGGATGATGATTAGTAAAAAGAAAAAATACACTAACATATCTGACTACTGTTGTATTAGTCATACTGTGAGCTGTGTAGCTATTCAGACGGTTCTCTATAGTACCTGTCAGGCAATGGATGTTACAGAATGGTAGCTATTCAGCCACTTCACTCTGACATAATGTTTAGAGATGTGACAGTAGCAGGAGAGGTCTTGTAGAAAGAGACTTGCTGACGTACATTATTGAAACAGACACACCAGGGTTGTGCTCTGACCAACCAAATTGTTGTGCTTTGACACTGGGAGGTCGGTGTGCAGCACTCCACTAAATTGCTTTTGAAAGGGTGTGTGCACTTTCATCTTTCTGTGTGTGTGTGTGTGTGTGTGTGTATGTGTGTGTGTTTGCATCTTCTTGTGTTTGTGTTGATTTTCTGTGCTGATTCATGTAATCTGCCTGTAGGGGAACCCAGAAGAACACACCATATTGGAGTTTGCTGAGCTCATCAGGAGTCTGGTGGGTGAGTGTCAGATCAACAGACAAGCCCTCTGCAACAACGCTTTTCCTTATCCTTCCCCTTGCTCCTTATCTTTCTTACTTTTTCTCTTTCAAGCTTTCTTCCTCTCTCTGAAAATATAATAGATTGCTGCTGTTCTAGGTTGGACTTGTACCTAACTGTACCCTTCTCTACCTCCCACTTTTCTCCACACACAATCACACTCACACACAGTGAGCCGCAGTCAGATCCAGTTCCTTCCAGAGGGGCAGGACGACCCTCAGAGGCGACGGCCCGACATCCCCAAAGCCAAGATGATGCTAGGCTGGGAACCTGTGGTCAGTACATAAGCACACATGCCAACGACCACACCGGGTTCCACTCCTGTCCACTAAAAACAAGAAGAAGCGACTCCATTGGTCACGTGATCACCAACACTGGACAATTGAGGAGTGGAAAAACATTGCCTGGAACATGAAGGTGAGTTCAGTCTACTTGAGTGGCCTATGGAGTCCCCAGACCTCAACCCAATAGAGCATCTTTGGGATGAAATGGAACGGGCTGTTCCCAGCATGAATGTACCGCCGTCCAATCTGCAGCAACTGTGTGATGCCATCGCGTCAGCATGGACCAACATCCCTGTGGAACATTTGCAACACCAGGTAGAATGCCCCAAATAATTCAGGTTGTTCTGGAGGCAAAGGGGGTACCGACCCAGTACTTGATGGGTATACCTAATAAACTGTCTGGTGAGTGTATAATACCACTCAATATTGAAACATGCCTGTCACTCACTCTCACCAGTGATTCACCATTTACTCAATGCACTGCTGTCACATCACACTTCCCAGAGAGGTTGAGGGGTGGTGCATTATGGGGGATGTAGTTTCACACTGTCTGGGGGTTGGATATAGGGGATCCCCAGGTGATGTTCTTTGAGACTACTATGATTGTTTGTGTTTTAAGTGCACTTGGATGTGGGGGGCACACAGGCATGCAATCGAGCACACAGACATGCAATCTCCATAGACAAACATTGGCTGTATAATGGCCTTACTGAAGAGCTCAGTGACTTTCAATGTGGCACCGTCATAGGATGCCACCTTTCCAACAAGTCAGTTCGTAACATTTCTGCCCTGCTACTGTAGATCTGCCCCAGTCACCTGTGCTGTTACTGTGAAGTGCTGTTACTGTGAAGTGGAAACGTGAAGTGGTAGGCCACACAAGCTCACAGAATGGGAGCGCCGAATGCTGAAGCTCGTAGTGCGTAAAACTCATCTGTCCTTTTTTGCAAAACTCACTATCAATCAATCCAATTTTGTTTTTCACATGCGCTGAATACAACAGGTGTAGACCTTACAGTGAAATGCTTATTACAAGCCCTTAACCAACAATGCAGTTTTAAGGAAAAAAATGTTAAAGTATTTACTAAAATAAACTGAAGTAGACAATTGACTGGCCCCATCGAACACTTTTGGGATGAATTGGAACGGCAGTTCTAATCGGCCAACATCAGTGTCCGACCTCACTAATGTTCTTGTGGCTGAATGGAAGCATGTCCCCACCACAATGTTTCCGACATCTAATAGAAAGCCTTCCCAGAAGAGTGGAAGCTGTTATAGAAGCAGAGGGGAAACCAACTCCATATTAATGGCCATGATTTTAGAATGAGATGTTTGACGAGCAGGTGTCCACATACTTTTGGTCATGTAGTGTATGTGTCTATGTATGTGTGTGTTCATGTGTATGTTACTGTGTTGCCAGGTACCGTTGGAGGAAGGCCTGAACAAGACCATCCAGTACTTCAGCCGGGAGCTGGAGCACCAGGCTAACAACCAGTACATCTTCAAGCACAAGGGGGGTCAAGGTTCACGTCATCCCCAAAGGCTGCTGGGTCACTGTAGGACTCAGGACTCTCCTCCTCAGAGGAGTGAAGACAAAGACAACATATAAATGTCCTGTATCTTCTGTTGTTTTTTGCTGTGACGTTTGTGACATGAGAACTCAAACTGTCCCACCATAGAGACACTACCGTGGGAGATTTATTTTCAGGCAGATAGACTTGCCTGAATGAAAGAATAGGAATCACAAACATGACAACGATCAGAATCCAGTCTTGCACTCTGGGGTCATTAGATTAGTGTTAGGCTGGGGAGATGTGGGAGAAGGAGTTTGTAGCGGAGAGGGATATACATTGGGGTTAGTAGAGGAGGAGAGGAGGTTGATTGGGGTTAGTAGAGGAGGAGAGGGAGGTTCATTGGGGTTAGAGGAGGAGAGGGAGGTTCATTGGGGTTAGAGGAGGACAGGGAGGTTCATTGGGGTTAGTAGAGGAGGAGAGGGAGGTTCATTGGGGTTAGTAGAGGAGGAGAAGGAGGTTCATTGGGGTTAGTAGAAAAGGAGAAGGAGGTTCATCGGGGTTAGTAGAGGAGGAGAGGGAGGTTGATTGGGGTTAGTAGAGGAGGAGATGGAGGTTCATTGGGGTTAGTAGAGGAGGAGAGGGAGGTTCATTGGGGTTAGAGGAGGAGAGGGAGGTTCATTGGGGTTAGTAGAGGAGGAGAAGGAGGTTCATTGGGGTTAGTAGAAAAGGAGAAGGAGGTTCATCGGGGTTAGTAGAGGAGAAGAGGGAGGTTGATTGGGGTTAGTAGAGGAGGAGATGGAGGTTCATTGGGGTTAGTAGAGGAGGAGAGGGAGGTTCATTGGGGTTAGTAGAAAAGGAGAAGGAGGTTCATTGGGTTAGTAGAGGAGGAGAGGGAGGTTGATTGGAATTAGTAGAGGAGGAGAGGGAGGTTCATTAGGGTTAGTAGAGGAGGAGGTTCATTGGGGTTAGTAGAGGAGGAGAGGGAGGTTGATTGGGGTTAGTAGAGGAGGAGAGGGAGGTTGATTGGGGTTAGTAGAGGAGGAGAGGGAGGTTAATTGGGCTTAGTAGAGGAGGAGGTTCATTGGGGTTAGTAGAGGAGGAGAGGGAGGTTGATTGGGGTTAGTAGAGGAGGAGAGGGAGGTTCATTGGGGTTAGTAGAGGAGGAAAGGGAGGTTCATTGGGGTTAGAGGAGGAGAGGGAGGTTCATTGGGGTTAGAGGAGGAGAGGGAGGTTCATTGGGGGTAGTAGAGGAGGAGAGGGGGGTTCATTGGGGTTAGTAGAGGAGGAGAAGGAGGTTCATTGGGGTTAGTAGAAAAGGAGAAGGAGGTTCATCGGGGTTAGTAGAGGAGTAGAGGGAGGTTGATTGGGGTTAGTAGAGGAGGAGAGGGAGATTCATTGGGGTTAGTAGAAAAGGAGAAGGAGGTTAATCGGGGTTAGTAGCGGAGGAGAGGGAGGTTGATTGGGATTAGTAGAGGAGGAGAGGGAGGTTCATTAGGGTTAGTAGAGGAGGAGGTTGATTGGGGTTAGTAGAGGAGGAGAGGGAGGTTGATTGGGGTTAGTAGAGGAGGAGAGGGAGGTTCATTGGGGTTAGTAGAGGAGGAGAGGGAGGTTCATTGGGGTTATGGTAGTAGGTGTAAGGTAGAGGTTGCTGTTAGAGGTAGGGGAGATAAAGAGAGAAGTTCAGTTTGGGGAGTGAGACTGCGAGCCTGTGGAGTTAGTAGTAGTCATAGTTGACATTGGCTCCATGACGGTGTGCCCCTCTGTCTCTAGATCCGATGGGAGATTTCTCGTCATAATGGTGCTGACGACCCTGATCGTTGGACTGTGTGTGGTCCATTCAGTAGGACAGGTCCATCTCCAGTGTCTGGGGAGGGAAAGAACACAACGACCTACAGTTGGGGTCGGGAGTTTACATACACTTAGGTTGGAGTCATTAAAACTAGTTTTTCAACCACTCCACAAATTTCGATAGTAAACTATAGTTTTGCCAAGTCACATGACACAAGTAATTTTCCCAACAATTGTTTACAGACAGATTATTCACTGTATCACAATTCCAGTGGGTCAGAAGTTTACATACACTAAGTTGACTGCCTTTAACAGGTTGGAAAATTCCAGAAAGTGATGTCATGGCTTTAAACAATTCTGATAGGCTAATTGGCATAATTTGAGTCAATTGGAGATGTATCTGTGGATGTATTTTAAGGCCTACCTTTAAACTCAGTGCCTCTTTGCTTGACATCATGGGACAATCAAAAGAAATCAGCCAAGACCTCAGAAAAAAAATTGAAGACCTCCACAAGTCTGGTTCATCCTTGGGAGCAATTTCCAAACGCCTGAAGGTACCACGTTCATCTGTACAAACAATAGTACGGAAGTATAAACACCATGGAACCACACAGCTGTCATATTGCTCAGGAAGGAGACACGTTCTGTCTCCTAGAGATGAATGTACTTTGGTGCGAAAAGTGCAAATCAACAACAGCAAATGACCTTGTGAAGATGCTGGAGGAAACAGGTACAAAATGATCTATATCCACAGTAAAAACGAGTCCGATATTGACATAACGTGAAAGGCCACTTAGCAACGAAGAAGCCACTGCTCCAAAACTACTATAAAAAAGCCAGACTACGGTTTGCAACTGCACATGGGGACAAAGATCGCAAAAATAAACTGTTTGGCCATAATGACCATTGTTATGTTTAGAGGTTTAAAGGGGGAGGCTTGTAAGCCGAAGAACACCATCCCACCGTGAGGAGCAGGGGTGGCAGCATCATGTTGTGAGGGTGCTTTGCTGCAGGAGGGACTGGTGCGCTTCACAAAATAGATGGCATCATGAGGAAATAAAATTATGTGGATATATTGAAGCAACATCTCAAGACATCAGTCAGGAAGGAATAGCTTGGTCGCAAATGAGTCTTCCAAATGGACAATGACCCCAAGCATACTTCCAAAGTTGTGGCAAAATGGCTTAAAGACAACAAAGTCAAGGTATTGGAGTGGCCATCACAAAGCCCTGACCTCAATCCCAAAGAAAATTTGTGGTCAGAACTGAAAAAGCATGTGCGAACAAGGAGGCCTTCAAACCTGACTCAGTTACACCAGCTGTGTCAGGAGGAATGGGCCAAAACTCACCCAACTTATTGTGGGAAGCTTGTAGAAGGCTACCTGAAACATTTGACCCAAGTTAAACAATTTAAAGGAATTGTCACCAAATACTAATTGAGTGTATGTAAACTTCTGACCCACTGGGAATGTGATGAAAGAAATTAAATCTGAAATAAATCATTCTCTCTACTATTAGTCTGACATTTCACATTCTTAAAATAAAGTGGTGATCCTAACTGACCTAAGACAGGGAATTTTTACTAGGATTAAATGTCAGGAATTGTGAAACACTGAGTTTAAATGTATTTGGCTGAGGTGTATGTAAACTTCTGACTTCAACTGTAGTTAGAACGCAACCTCAACTCAAAAGATCATAAACATTGGAAAGGCGCCAGTGGTGAAAATACTCAGCCTTTTAGAGGGTTAAGCAATTAACTTGTTTCTCATACCCATCAGATCCTTTCAGATCTACTAGAGGGCTTAGTGGGTAAGACACTATGGGGTGGATTTGGGATTCAGCAGATGTTGAGGAGATGACTCAAAGAAGATGGCTGGTACACTATGTATAGACCAACATTGTTTAAATTGCCAAGGCTGTCGGAGCCAACAGCCAGAGAGGCAAGTCCAGGGAACAGGAAATGACACATTCACAGGAAGACATTAAAGCAATCCTACCAACTGACTTACAGGAGCTTTCAAGCAAGGGGCCTGGCACGGTTTCTATACTGCAGTTTAACTAGCGCCTGAAAGACAATTTCTATACACGGTCACATAGAGAAGTCAGATTTGAACATTTCTAATAAGATACTTTAGTCATCACCTTTGTGCACAAAACATCCATTGAATTATTCAAATGATTGTCACTAAGGCAGACTTATTTTTCATCACTCACATCCGAAGATATAACCACTTTATATGAAATATGTCTGCTATGTTTTTGGATGACGTGATGATGTCGTCGCTGCTCCCTGTGCGCTAGTGTGCATGTGATGTTGCTCCAGTCTTCCCAGTGCTGTCAACTGTCTGCAAAACTGAGGAGGAAACAACTTTCTCCATCATTTCTTACTTTAATCCTAACATCTTTTTCTCAATTCCTACCTCTCTCAGGGACAGCCTCAGACCCCCCCCCCCCCCCCCCCAATTTGGAAAGTATTCAGACCCCTTCCCTTTTTCCACATTTTGTTACGTTACAGCCTTATTCTAAAATTATTTTAAAAAATGGATCCTCAACAATCTACACACAATACCCCATAATAACAAAATTAATACAGGTTTTTAGAATTGTTTTGCAAAAAAATAAAATAAACATACCTTATTTACATAAGTATTCAGACTCTTTGCCCTGAGACTCGAAATTGAGCTCAGGCATCCTGTTATCATTGATAGTCCTTGAGATGTTTATACAACTTGATTGGAGTCCACGTGGTAAATGCAATTGATTGGACATGATTTGAAAGTCACACACCTGTCTGTATAAGGTCCCACAGTTGACAGTGCATGTCAGAGCAAAAACCATATCCAGTTGAAGACACTTTCAGTAGAGCTCCGAGTCAGGATTGTGTCGAGGCACAGATCTTGGGAAGTGTACCAAAACATTTCTGCAGCATTGAAGGTCCCCAAGAACACAGTGGCCTCCATCATTCTTAAATAGAAGGAATTTGGAACACCAAGACTCTTCCTAGAGCTGGCCGCCCGGCCAAACTGAGCAATCAGGGGAGAAGGGCCTTGGTCAGAGAGGTGTCAGAGATGATCACTCTGACGAAGCCTCAGTGTTCCTCTGTGGAGATGAGAGAACCTTCCAGAAGGACAACCATCTCTGCAGCACTCCACCAATCAGGCCTTTATGGTAGTGTGGCCAGAATGACACATGACAGCCCACTTGGAGTTTGCAAAAAGGCACCTAAAGGACTCAGACCATGAGAAACAAGATGCTCTGGTCTGATGAAACCAAGATTGAACTCTTTGGCCTGAATGTCAACGTCTGGAGGAAACCTGGCACCATCCTTAAGGTGAAGCATGGTGGTGGCAGCATCATGCTGTGGCGATGTTATTCAGCGGCAGGGTCTGGGAGACTAGTCAGGATCGAGGAAGAACACAATCGAACATCTCTGGAGAGACCTGAAAATAGCTGAGCAGCGACGCTCCCCATCCAATCTGACAGAGCTTGAGAGGATCTGCAGAGAAGAACGACCATTGTGTCGTCGGCAAACTTAATGACGGTGTTGGAGTCGTGATTGCAGCAGAGATTTTGCGCCAGCCTGTCACTTCTTGGTCAAAAGCACTCAATGGTCTCAGCATTCAAACTTTTATGTTTAGTGTGGTATAGTGTGATGTGAGCATAATTCAATATAATTCCAATGCAAGAACCAAAATGATGCCCCTGGGTATAGTTTCATCATAGAAATAAATACATTCTAGATGGTTTTTTTTGGTAGGCTATTGGTTTTCGTGGTTGTTAATGGAACTGTACGTATTGGAAACGTGATTACGGTAGGCTGGTATTGCTTAATTGATTACGTGGGTCAAGTTTGATCCACAGAAGTGTATTGTGCCATATCACAAGGTGTTGCTGAGCAGCATGGTTTTCCATGTTTGAAGCGGGCCTATAGGCCTACTTGTTTGGAAAGACAGCTGTGCATGGCTGCATCTCACTGTAGTAGCCTGCAGGCTATGTTTTGGTTATTTGGATCTCCATTTGCCTTTTGTTTACTGTTAATGTATCTCGCCTAAATATAGATTGTGTCACGCCGATCTGATATTGTATTTACTAGGCCTACTGGGTACCGTTGTTTTGTTCTGTTCCTATTCATTTGTTCGCATTCGCAGTTGTGTCAGTATTCTAAGCCAAACTACTACTCAGCATTTTTGTTTGCATGCATGAATAACTAGGCTACCACTTTCAGCATTTAGTTTGCATTATTTTGGTAAGATGGCTGTGTGTATGGAATCATTCACATAGGATGTTTGTAATAGGTGAATTACCCTATCTTGAATCCTATATTCATTACCAAAATGGCCATGCTTTAGTGTTTAGGGCGCTGTCCATTGTGCTGATACAGTACAGCGGAAATAGGCTACATATTATCACTTCAAAGGCACTCAATGGTCTCGGAGTCTCTGCATTTTAACTATGTTTTATTGTGGTATAGCGTGATATAAGCGTAATTCAATATCATTCCAATGCAAGAACCCCCAAAAAATGTACACTGCCCCCTTAGTTACTTTATCCTGGTGCCGGGCCTGTCTACACCCATGGCAAAATGTATGGAATTGCAGGAAATTAACTTCAAAACAACAAAAATTCTCTCTGCCATCAAGAGGGGGGCCACTAAAATGTTTTGCAGAAAGTTGGGGGGCCCCCAACTGAATATCGCTTAGGGCCCCATATTGAATATTGAATTATGCTCTCTCATTTCCCCCACTCTGTCTTTTTCTCTGACTTGTTTTTGCCAAAGCTTTTCTCCTTGGTCCTGGTGTTTCTTAAAATCTCCATCGAAACCATTGATCTGGAAGAAACATAGCAAGAGAGAAGAGAAAGCTTGAGAATGTTTGCGTGTGTGTATGCGCGTGCATGTGTGTGTATTCAAAGTGTTTCAGGCCCAGTGATGTCCATAGTGTTGGAGGATAATTATCTCTCCTTTGAAAAGAGTCTCTGGGTCCTGCTGTGACAGAATCATCCTTCTGCTCTTATCTAGTCTGATAACGATTACAAATTAGGCTGGGCATTATCCCTTCCTCCCTTCCTCTATCTATCAATGTTATTATAATGTACAATCATGCTAAAGGATTATTTTTACCCTGTCCCATACTGTATCTAGCGCCAGGAGTTTTTCCAACCTTGAGACCTGACTAGGATGAACTCCCTGTCATGGCTATAGCCTATGACAATGGCCCATAGTAGAGCCTGTAGTTTTTCATAGTCAGGTCCCAGGGACAGAATAAACTCAAGGTCCTACCCCATCCAACCCTACTGTCCCCACTCACTGTCTCATCAAAGCTCATGTACGTGAACTGCATGATCCACTGCTGCACGTCTGGCCTGCGGCGGTCCCAGATGTTCCTCTCGGGCCTTCGTAGCTTGGCCAGGAACTCTTTGGCCTTGGCGGGAGCGACTGCCACTCCAGACTTAGAGGGAGTGCTACTGTTACCCACCACTGGGGAGAGGCGGAGAGGAGACATGTAAAGGGAGTAGAATGTCAAGTGTTCACAGTGTATAATGTGTGTACGCCAAAGCGTTCTGCAAATATTACCATTTGTTTTCTTCTGGACTTTGTGCTTTCTTCACTTTCCCTAAGTAACCCAGATACCTGATAAAACTTCCTAAAACATATCACCAACCTTCCAACTCGAGGTTCTTCACTATATTAATTAACATGTCAGTGTAGCAGATGTTACTGCAGAGGTTGTGTTCATCTATGTTCTGTTCCCTTCTGTATGCATTATCTAGTGGAGTAGAAGGTGTGGGGGGGGGGGGGGGGGGGCAGAGCGAGACAGAAGGAGAGTTGAAAGAAAGACTTGAATAAGAAGAGAGCAAGAGAGAGAGGGAGACAAAAAGAAGAGAGAAAGAGTTATCTCACCTGTGAGGGCCAGGAGTGTGAGCAGGGCAGTGAGCTCCACCAGCCTCTGATAAAGCCGCTGAGAAGCCATGATGTCCCCTTCGCGGTCGATGGTCGTTTACCCGAAAATCCAACCCACAGAAACGGGCCTGTCTGAAGTAGTTGTTTTTTTTCTTCTCTCAATTGAATGTTCATGTGTGCCTGGGGTACTTTTCCATCCAGTAAGTACAGTAGCAGCAGAGAGAGAGAGAGAGGGAGAGAGAGAGAGAGAGAGAGAGAGAGAGAGAGAGAGAGAGAGAGAGAGAGAGAGAGAGAGAGAGAGAGAGAGAGAGAGAGAGAGAGAGAGAGAGAGAGAGAGAGAGAGAGAGAGAGAGAGAGAGAGAGAGAGAGAGAGAGAGAGAGAGAGAGAGAGAGAGAGAGAGAGAGAAATATTAACTGTATAAATGTTGTCCTCCATACACAGTTTATACCAAAGGTGAACTTTCAAACCTGAGCCAATGATAAACCTCTGATCCTTGATGTGTGGCACATGGTAAATTGACGATTCATATCCCCGTCACTAAGAACAGTCCAGTGATTTGACAGAACTGACAGGTGATAGCTGAGTTAAAATTGATACTGTGGTGGTGGAATGAGTGAGGGAACTGCACTGTGGAAGTGAGTCTGACTGTTAGAGCTGAAATCAATCAGTAGCGTGGAAGGTCAGTGTTATAGCGTGATTTATAACATTCTACAATGCAGATCTTCTGCGCTGCAGATTGAATCCAGCCCCTAGGGTTGTATTGATAGGTAGCCTACCTCGGAAAGCTGTCTTAGGCTGCATTTATACAGGCAGCTCAATTCTGTTCTTTTTTTTCAGCTCTTTGGCCTATAATTGGCAAAATATCAGAATTGGGCTGCCTATGTAAATGTAGCCAGAAAGAGAGAGGATGTGACGTGATTGAACGAGGGGTCAGTGGTGGAGAAAGTACCCAATTTTCATACTTGAGTAAAAGTAAACAACAGTACCTTAATAGAAAATGACTCAAGTAAAAGTGAAAGTCAGCAAAATACTACTTGAGTAAAAAAAGTAAATGTTACTGCTAAAACATACTTAAGTATCAAAAGTAACAGTATAAATCATATCAAATATTAAGCAAACCAGACAGCACAATGTTTTGTTTTAATAAGGTACAGATAGCCAAGGGCACATTCCAACACTCAGGTATAATTTACAAACTAAGCATTTGTGTTTAGTGAGTCCGTCCGCCAGATCAGAGGCAGTAGGGATGACCAGGGATGTTCTCTTGATAAGTGTGTGAATTGGACCAGTTTCCTGTCGTGCTAAGCATTCAAAATGTAAAGAGTACTTTTGAGTGTCAGGAAAAATGTATGGAGTAAAAAGTACATTATTTTCTTTAGGAATGTAGTGGAGTAAAAGTTATCCAATTATATATAGTAAAATACAGATCCCACAAAAACGACTTCAGTAGTACTTTAAAGTATTTTACTTAAGTACTTTACACCACTGATGACGTTCAAAAACTGTAGGTCACCTTTAAGCCTCAAAGTTTAAGGTGAGAAACTGTAGGTCACCTTTAAGCCTCAAAGTTTAAGGTGAGAAACTGTAGGTCACCTTTAAGCCTCAAAGTTTAAGGTGAGAAACTGTAGGTCACCTTTAGGCCTCAAAGTTTAAGGTGAGAAACTGTAGGTCACCTTTAGGCCTCAAAGTTTAAGGTGAGAAACTTTAGGTCACCTTTAAGCCTCAAAGTTTAAGGTGAGAAACTGTAGGTCACCTTTAGGCCTCAAAGTTTAAGGTGAGAAACTGTAGGTCACCTTTAGGCCTCAAAGTTTAAGGTGAGAAACTGTAGGTCACCTTTAGGCCTCAAAGTTTAAGGTGAGAAACTTTAGGTCACCTTTAAGCCTCAAAGTTTAAGGTGAGAAACTGTAGGTCACCTTTAGGCCTCAAAGTTTAAGGTGAGAAACTGTAGGTCACCTTTAGGCCTCAAAGTTTAAGGTGAGAAACTTTAGGTCACCTTTAAGCCTCAAAGTTTAAGGTGAGAAACTGTAGGTCACCTTTAAGCCTCAAAGTTTAAGGTGAGAAACTTTAGGTCACCTTTAGGCCTCAAAGTTTAAGGTGAGAAACTGTAGGTCACCTTTAGGCCTCAAAGTTTAAGGTGAGAAACTTTAGGTCACCTTTAGGCCTCAAAGTTTAAGGTGAGAAACTGTAGGTCACCTTTAGGCCTCAAAGTTTAAGGTGAAACTGTAGGTCACCTTTAAGCCTCAAAGTTTAAGGTGAGAAACTGTAGGTCACCTTTAAGCCTCAAAGTTTAAGGTGAGAAACTGTAGGTCACCTTTAGGCCTCAAAGTTTAAGGTGAGAAACTTTAGGTCACCTTTAAGCCTCAAAGTTTAAGGTGAGAAACTGTAGGTCACCTTTAGGCCTCAAAGTTTAAGGTGAGAAACTGTAGGTCACCTTTAGGCCTCAAAGTTTAAGGTGAGAAACTTTAGGTCACCTTTAAGCCTCAAAGTTTAAGGTGAGAAACTGTAGGTCACCTTTAAGCCTCAAAGTTTAAGGTGAGAAACTTTAGGTCACCTTTAGGCCTCAAAGTTTAAGGTGAGAAACTGTAGGTCACCTTTAGGCCTCAAAGTTTAAGGTGAGAAACTTTAGGTCACCTTTAGGCCTCAAAGTTTAAGGTGAGAAACTGTAGGTCACCTTTAAGCCTCAAAGTTTAAGGTGAGAAACTGTAGGTCACCTTTAAGCCTCAAAGTTTAAGGTGAGAAACTGTAGGTCACCTTTAAGCCTCAAAGTTTAAGGTGAGAAACTTTAGGTCACAGAGTTTAGTGTGACACTGATGTGACCTTTACAAGACATCTGTCAAGTTGTGTAATTCAACCATATGGACCTTTACTTTTCATAATGTGGGTCTACTACACTCCAAAGACTTGTCTGTTATGTAAACTTTAATATCTTTTAGCTCAGGCTCTTTCACTGTCTCTTAAAATGATTCAAACAAATACCAGAGGAGAAGGTTCCATCACATGGTGCCACGGCTATGTTGGTAAACCTCTCAACCAAGAGAAAACTCTCTCAAACTGAGTTGCATTAAGAAAGCTGCTTTAGTTCAGAAGACTCTTGTTGCCCTCTCTCTCTCTCTTTCTCTCTCTCTTCTCTCTCTCTCTTCTCTCTTCTCTTCTCTCTCTTCTCTCTTCTCTTCTCTCTCTTCTCTCTCGCTCTTCCGCCTCTCTCTCTCTTTTCCGCCTCGCTCTCGCCCTTCCGCCTCTCTCTATCTCTCTCTCTCTCTCTCTCTCTCTCTCTCTCTCTCTCTCTCTCTCTCTCCTCATAAACAAGTATCTTTCCGTCTCTGTTCTTGTCATTATACACACCTTCACAAAAACATTTGCCAGCAGAAATGAGGCATCGGATTGTGAAGACCCCCGTGAATATCCCTTTTGTCTTTTCTATTAAATAACTCCTTTCATTCTAAAAATCCTCCTTCCCAACTTTTCAAAGGTGAGACATCACAGCCAATGAATGCTAATTAAACCAGCATGAGTCCCAGTCAACTGTGGTAGGCCTAGCTGATCCTCAGTCAGTCAATAGACAGCAAGCATTGCCGATGCACCACTGGAGGTTTAATGTTAATTATATGGCACTGACCTGTCTAGAAGGGAGATTCAGAGATGCAGAAAATGCTCCTGAGGCTCTGTTCTCTGTGTGTGTGTGTGTGTGTGTGTGTGTGTGTGTGTGTGTGTGTGTGTGTGTGTGTGTGTGTGTGTGTGTGTGTGTGTGTGTGTGTGTGTGTGTGTGTGTGTGTGTGTGTGTGTGTGTGTGTGTGTGTGTGTGTGTGTGTGTGTGTGTGTGTGTGTGTGTGTGTGTGTGTGTGTGTGGTGTAAAACGTACCCAATTGTCATACTTGAGTATGAAAAGTAGAATGTCAAATCATGTCAAATTGCTTATATTAAGCAAACCAGACAGCACAATTATATATATATATATATATATATATATATATATGTTAACTTATGGATGGCCAAGGGCATAATCCAGCACTTAGACATAATTTACAAATTAAGCATTTGTGTTTAGTGTGTCCGCCTGATCAGAGGCAGGATGGGTTGATAAGCACATGAATTGGCCCATTTTCCTGTGCTGCTAAACATTTCAGATGCAAATAATAGTTTTTTGTGTCAGGGAAAATGTATGGAGTAAAAAGTACATTATTTTATTTTGGAATGTAGTGAAGTAAAAGTAGAAGTTGTCAAAATTATAAATAGTAAAGTAAAGTGCAGGTACCCCCAAAAAATGACTTAAGTAGTACTTAAAAGTATTTTTACTTAAGTACTTTACACCACTGGTTTTGGAGCAGCAAACAACAGCTCCTTGTCTTGCTATGGCTGGACAGGGACACGGGAAACTGGCACAGGCTAAAGCACTCACAAAAGTGCTACAGGATGAGGGACTGAGAAAGTGGGGTAGAAGGTAGAGAGAGACAGAGAGACGAGGGAGAAGGTAGAGAGAGACAGAGAGACGAGGGAGAAGGTAGAGAGAGACAGAGAGACGAGGGAGAAGGCAGAGAGAGACAGAGAGACGAGGGAGAAGGCCAGAGAGACGGAAGGGGAGAGAGACGATAAAGGGACTATAGAGAGAGAGAGAGAAAGCAAAAGAAGGAATGAACGAGAGGAAATACACAGAGGGCAGAGAGCTAGACAGAGGAATGAGAAGTGTCAGACTCATATCCCAGTTTTTGTTGTTTCTTCTTCAGAAGCAGCTTTAATAAGTGCTCGCCCTCTCTTTACAACAGTGGTCTGAGCCAGACATAAACCCATCATACACAGTAACACAACAATAACCTGCCTGACTAGAGCTGCACTCCCTCCCTGTTCCCACACACATTCTCAAGACAATTAGTCAGCAAAAGAAGGATGTGCAACCAGAAGATTTAGACCATTCCCCTCCGCTGCACTGGTCCTTTCTGCTGGTTTTACCAACCCCCTTTCAATGCAGCCCCCCTACCCTGCAGATAGAAGGCTCCAGAAAGGTTTTGTACGGCGCAGTCATGTGTGTGGAGGTGTGCTAGCGAGTAAACAGGTTTACTAAAGATCTGCTCAGTATGCTGAAATCCCCCTGTAGTTACCTTTGTTATTCCTGAACTAAAAGCACGAGCTTCTCTCCTAGGGGGTTGCACTAACAGAGCATGTGAATCTCCAGGCACATATTTCTATGCAGATGGAAGAAATCCACCTGAGGGAAAACAGATGGCCCTGGATTTGTGCGATAAAATATATGATGTTTTTTTTTCCTTTTCATTTCATATTGTAGTGAGATTGGAAAACGTTTGGTTTGAATTACACACACACACACACACACACACACACACACACACACACACACACACACACACACACACACACACACACACACACACACACACACACACACACACACACACACACACACACACACACACACACACACACACACACACACACACACACGCAGAGGTGTGAGTGAGCGAGCAAGCACACATAGGCGTGCACAAACCCCCGCACACACGACAGATCACCTCCCCTGAGGTGTGTGATGCAGTAGTACAGCATATCTATGGCACGTCTAGAGAACAGATAAAAGGACTACAGAACAGGAGGAGGAGAAAGGGCTGCATGGGTGATAAAGGAGAGTAAATGAAAGGAGCGGAGGATGGCTTTTCGTTAAACACCACTCCTTTCTTCACCTCAAACCCTCAACCTGACACTGGATTTGCCTCAAGTCTCCGTCCAACCTCAGCACTTGCCTCCCGAAGAACAGTAAAGCTTGGGGGACACAGCAGCTTCGCTCCGGGGGGGGGGGGGGGGGGGATAGAGAATTACGCTCCATTTCCAGTACACTGCACCATGAAATGAGATTCAATGTTGTGGCAGCGGAGCAGAGAGGATTTCTGCTGTAGTACCGCATGACAACAGAGTTGGGGAGGCAATCTTCTGATGAGGAGCTCTGTTGTATATGAAGCCAGGGCCAGTGCTTTCTGGAATAACATTGGGAACAGTTGGGAATAACTTCAGAAAATGACTTGGGAAGGAGGGGTCACTGGAAGGTCAGCGATCACAGGTGTGATGTGTCGAGGTTGGATTATATACACGAATGACATCTGTGCAGGGGCAAAAAGAACTACTCCAAATCGGTATACAAAGCTCCTGTATCTGCTGTGGTATTTCTGTATCTGCTGAGGTATTTCTTTATTGTGTTACATTGTCCACAGAATAGGGCCCTGTTCCAATAACATTCCCTGAGCCCTTCACTTCTTTACTTTTGTCACTTGAACTACTGATCTAGTGTGTTGGAGCAGTGATTACTTCAAGGCAGATGGGGGGGGGGGGGGGGTTAAGGATGACGTTAAGTTTGAATGATTCGACTTTAGCCCGGTCCAACTACTCCTTCTGTCTCTCCTTCCGTCTCTGTAACTCTGCAAGGCCCAAGATAGGATATAGGTGGCGGATGTCCAACGAACTGTATTTCAGTTCTCCGTTCCTCTCAGAAGCCTAGAGGGAGACAGCAGCACCTGTCTCCCCCCTGCTGCCCACCAGAATTACTCTCTAACCAACTCAATCAACACTGTGAAATTAGACTTCATCAAAGCCATGCCATGATCAGATGTTTTACATCAAAAAGTCAGGTTTCTGGTGTACAAATCTGAATGTACGAGAATCAAATTGTTCAAAGAGAATTACTTTGCAAACTTTCCTGCTTTGACTAAATGACAAAGAACATTTTTTATCAAACATCAATTAGTTTTAACAAGATTTATAGCATCAACTGTGTGTTCGTGCATGTGTAACCGATGTGAAATGGCTAGCTAGTTAGCGGTGGTGCTCGCTAATAGCATTTCAATCGGTGACGTCACTCGCTCCGAGACCTTGAAGTAGTTGTTTTTGTGGAGTGATGGGTAACGATGCTTCGAGGGTGGCTGTTGTCAATGTGGGTTCCTGGTTCGAGCCCAGGTAGGGGTGAGGAGAGGGACGGACGCTAAACTGTCACACATGCATGCTTGATCCTAAACATTTCCAGGGTATAGTTTTATCAATGCAATGGTGAAAAGGTGATTTGAAATATTCTCTAAGGATTTTGTTTTGCAGTCCCCTCAGATTCTGCTGTGTATTGGTCTGGGCTGTGGTAGCCCAGGTTGCTGGCTATAAGTGGGCACAGTAGGTTCTGGCCAGGTCCTGGATCTGGTCGTATCCGGCCTGGGCCGTCAGCTCCTGCATCCAGAGAGTAGCAGTGGTGTAAAGAGGGGGATGATGGGGGTGGCACTGCAAATAGTCTGGTTGCCATTTGACTAGATGGTCTTATGGCTTGGGGTTAGAAGCTGCTGGTACTCGCTTGCCAGCAGAGAGAACAGTCTATGACTAGGGTGGCTGGAGTCTTTGACAATTTTTAGGACCTTCCTCTGACATCGCCTGGTATAGAGGCCCTGGATGGCAGAAAGCTTGGCCCCAGTGATGTACTGGGCCGTACGCACTACCCTCTGTGCCTCATGGTACGAGCAGTTACCAATACCAGGCAGTGATGCAACCAGTCAGGATGCCCTCGATGGTGCAGCTGTAGAACCTTTTGAGGATCTGAGGGCAACCAGTCAGGATGCCAAATCTTTTCAGTCTCCTGAAGGGAAATAGGTTTTGTCATGCCCTCTTCACGTGCTTGTACCATGTTAGTTTGTTGGTGATATGGACACCAAGGAACTTGAAGCTCTCAACCTGCTCCACTGCAGCCCTGTAGATGAGAATGGGGCGTGCTTAGTCCTCTTTTCCCTGTAGTCCACAAACATCTCCTTTTTTAATTTTTTTTTTTTTTACCTTTATTTAACTAGTCAAGTCAGTTAAGAACAAATTGTTATTTTCAATGATGGCCTAGGAACAGTGGGTTAACTGCCTGTTCAGAGGCAGAACGACAGATTTGTACCTTGTCAGCTCGGGGGTTTGAACTTGCAACCTTCCGGTTACTAGTCCAACGCTCTAACCACTAGGCAACCCTGCCGCCCCAGGGTAGCCTAGTGTCTTGAATCGATGATGATTATATGTACTATTATTATTGCTACCGAAAATAACTGTATTTCATTATCCTCATTGCATTGTACTGTATTTGCCTAAATACTGCTTTGGCAATATCTACAAATTGTATTTCATGCAATAAAGCAGTTTGAATTTGAGAGAGAGAAAGACAATAGACTGTGACAGAGAGAGAGAGAGAGTACACTATCACATTTCAGGTAAGACCTAAATGCAGATTGTGTTGAAGTAACTATGTTTATTACAGCAACAGGGGCAGGCAAACGACAGATCAAGGCAGGCAGGGGTTGATAATCCAGAGTAGTGGGGCAAAGGTACAGGATGGCAGGCAGGCTCAGGTCAGGCAGAGATCGGTAATCCGTAGTAGTAGGGAAAAGGTACAGGATGGCAGGCAGGGTCAGGTCAGGCAGAGATCGGTAATCCGTAGTAGTAGGGAAAAGGTACAGGATGTCAGGCAGGCTCAGGGTCAGGCAGAGATCGGTAATCCAGAGTAGTAGGGAAAAGGTACAGGATGTCAGGCAGGCTCAGGGTCAGGCAGAGATCGGTAATCCAGAGTAGTGGGGAAAAGGTACAGGATGTCAGGCAGGCTCAGGGTCAGGCAGAGATCGGTAATCCAGAGTAGTGGGGCAAAGGTACAGGATGGCAGGCAGGCTCAGGGTGGGCAGAAAAACTCAAAACCGGGAAAAACAGGAAGAATGAATAGACAGGAACAGAGGGGAAAACGCTGGTAGGCTTGATGAAACAAAACGAACTGGCAACAGACGAAAAGAGAACAGAGGTATAAGTACCCAGGGGGTAATGGAGAAAATGGGTGACACCTGGAGGGGGGTGGAGACAAGCACAAGGACAGGTGAAACAGATCAGGGCGTGACATACACAGCCAGTCCAGAACTCTTCACACGTTGTATCCAGACGGGCCCTTGACACCAGCCGACAGCAATATTAGAAGATTTAACAGATATAGTCATCTGTATATTTACTTTGTGGGGACAGAGAAAGAGCCCACAGACTGGATGAGACACAGAGACCAGACAGACACACAGAGCCTGGCACGAGTCATGAGAGATAGGAAACTAAGCATCCTGCCATTTCTCTCTTCTATCTGGTCTGTCAGAAGACTGTTTATTGCCTTTAGGAGAGGCTGGCACCAGGATGTCAGCCTGAGACTTAGACAGAGCCATTGTTTAGAAGTTCAGACCCAGGTTGCTCAAACTAACCCTGCCAGGGCTGGTGGGCTGCAGTCTTTAACTCCAGCCAAGCAGTAGCCTGCCTGATGATACTAATCAATGAATCATAGTCTTCATTCAAGGCTTTGAGTTCTTGGCTGGTATTTAAATTGGTGTTTAATAACTCTTTAATGATTCATTGAACTGTTTTATATGGCTTTTTGACACATTGCAAGAAGCATTTGTACAGAGATGACGAGGGGCGACCATGAGGTAGTCAGGTGAAAGTGATCCGTTTAGCATTCCCTCTGCTAAAATATGCCTATTAAATAGGAAAGAACTTGACTAAAGTTAAGAAAGATCTGAAACATTAAGTTGGCAACTGCATGTTAAGGCAAATACTAGATCAAGAAATAGAGACAAACAAAAATAACGAAACAACGCGGCCATGGACCAAGTATCTGCTGACTCGACTAAAGTGAGTTTAGAGGCAATTTGCACTGGCGATGAGAAACTGTCTAAGCAGATGAAGAAAATATCCAACGATGGCAAAAAAAATCTTGTTGTCTTAGGTATTCAGCATTCTGATGAGATACAACCTCCACTGTCACACCTGTTGTCTTTACAGGTCTGTATATCTGATATTTGATTGGAGGTTAACTTTACGGTAATGCAACTTAGATGTTATAAACGGGTCTTAGATTCATTGCCCCTCTCTTTTTTTTGTTCCTGAACTGCTGTGGTGAGATACTCTTTCTTTAATTCTCTCTCTCTCTCTCTCTCTCTCTCTCTCTCTCTCTCTCTCTCTCTCTCTCTCTCTCTCTCTCTCTCTCTCTCTCTCTCTCTCTCTCTCTCTCTCTCTCTCTCTCTCTCTCTCTCTCTCTCTCTCTCTCTCTCTCTCTCTCTCTCTCTCTCTCTCTCTCTCTCGCTCTCTCTCTCTCATATGAGCTATGGCTCAAGCCATGGTTTCTTTGTCTCCATCTCTCTCTGACCATGCTGAGAATAATGCCTTGTAATGCGTGTTAATGTTTTGTAGCTTAAGCGTATGTCTGGTATAATGTTAAATGGAGTCAGATAAAGATGATTAATGTAATGTACTAATTGCTTAGTGTTATTACGAGTCACATGTGAGGTATATATAATATCTTACATATCAAATACTACCTCACTACATTATTGACCCTGAGAGGGCTAACTTCTTCCTTTCCCTCTGCAAAAGAAAAATAAAACAAGAGGTAGGCCTATCACGCTGGCCAGGACAAATGATCAATATAGGCCTACACTTTAGAAGTGTTTCATCTGTCTCAGAAGGCAGAACCAGCCCTAGACAGGACACTTTAATAAGAAGTACTATATTTACTTCACAAACACTAATTATAGTAGTTGACTGCACAGAGCAAGGACACGTGGTGCTGACATTCACTCTGCAGTGGTTGGGAATGGGAGCTGAACACACTGCTGATGATTCTTTGAAAACATTTATAATAATACAATTAGTCTCCAAGATACAAATGACTATTTTATAATGATGGGGGACTACAATGCAATTTGAAGTATGTCAATGGAACATAAAGGCAATCATACTACCAACTATCACCCTCTGGTGCTCAAAGAGATTACGAATGTTAAGGACATTTGGAATCGATGGAGGCTGAAAAACCTGTATCTCTAAAGATATATTTTCAGGAGGCTTCATCAAGCTAGTCGGATTGATTATTTTCCGGTATCCTTTTCTATGGTGCCAAAATTGAAAAGAGTATGGATTGAGGATCGAATGCAATCAGAACAACAGCCTATAGCCCTCCATGTAACTACGACAGACATTCCACGAGGGCGGGGATATTTGACCAGGATTTATTGACTGACACTAAAAAGAAACTAAGGAATCCATAAGACTTTTCCTGCGCAATACAGGTTCAGCGGACCTACTTATCATATAGGATGCCTGTAAGTGTGCCTTTGGAGGCCATTCAATTCAATATTCACCCCAAAAACAAAAAACGGCCAACAGAGAAAAGACACAGTAGAAATAGAATGTCTAACATTACACATCAATGGTGTAGATAAATCTACCACAGAAGCAGTGAATACCTTTGTCTGATGACTCTAATGTGAAGGGGGGTCGAATGAGACAGGAAACAGTCACCACTGCCACGAGTTGACCATGCATTCACTATGCGCGTTCACAGGGGAAGGACCTGCGTTCCACCGGTCATCTGAAGTCCTTCTAATTCTCCGGTTGGAACGTTATTCAAGATGTATGTAAACAACATTCTAAAGATTGATTCAGTACATCGTTTGACATGTTTCGACTGACTGTTACGGAACATTTGGATATTTCGTCACGTTGTAGTGGACGCGCTTTGTGACTTTGGAATTGTTTACCAAACACACTGACTAAAGTAGCCAATTGGACATAAATAACGGACATTTTCGAACAAATCAAGCATTTATTGTGGACCTGGGATTCATAGGACTGCATTCTGATGAAGTTCATCAAAGGCAAGGAAACACTTATCATGTATTTTCTGGTTTCTGTTGACTCCAACATGGCGGCTAATTTTGCTTCTGTTCTGAGCGCCGTCTCAGATTATTGCATGGGTTGCTTTTTCCGTAAACCTTTTTTGAAATCTGACACAGCGGTTGCATTAAGGAGAGGTATATCTATAATTCCATGTGTATAACTTGTATTATCATCTACATTTATGATGAGCATTTCTGTTGAAACGATGTGGCTATGCAAAATCACTTGATGTTTTTGGAACTAGTGAATCTAATAAGCCAATGTAAACTCAGATTTTTGTTATATAAATATGAACTTTATCAAACAAAACATGCATGTATTGTGTAACATGAAGTCCTATGATTGTCATCTGATGAAGATAATTCAAGGTTAGTGATTCATTTTATCTCTATTTCTGCTTTTTGTGAATGCTATATTTCGCTGGAAAATGGCTGTGCTTATTGTGGTTTGGTGGAGACCTAACATAATCGTTTGTAGTGCTTTTGCTGAAAAGCATATTTGAAATCGGACACTTTGGTGGGATTAACAACGAGAATAGCTTTAAAACGGTATGTTTGAGGAATGTTAATTATGAGATTTTTGATGTTTTGAAAATAAGCGCCCTACACTTTGACTGGCTGTTGTCAAATCGCTCCCGTTAACGGGATTGCAGCCATAAGAAGTTTTAACCTGTTTCTCCACTTGGCCTTCAGACGAGGTGACTGAAAATGTTGTTTTGTTGATTGATGCAAGAAACCACGTAATAAAAAAAGAAATAAATGAGTTATTATTCCCATACCATTATTACAGAGAATCAGACAAATTATGCTACCCCTTGCCTATTTGCTACTTAGCTTATTCAAGCTTGTCTCAAAAAAAAAAACACTGCCCCTTTAAGACAAAAAAAATCTTTATCTGACTTGCTTTTCAAAGAAGTCTAGAAATGTACACGTTTTGTACTCTTATAGGAAGCAAACACTGCCTTATTGTTGAATACACATGATCTATAACTGGGCTAATAACTCACTAACAAAAAATATTAACAAAGTGTGCACACATGCAGATCTCGTTTGATCTCAAAACAAGTGCATCTACTCAAGACTGCTCATGCTGTAAACACAGTCCAGTTCAGAGTAAATGGAACAGATCCATATATAGCAATGACCCATTTGCATATAAGCCTACTGCAGCTCTGATTGGTTATGCCGCAATAGAATACTACTCCGATGCGCTCTGCCTTCAAAAAAATATCTTGAGTAGTTCGTTTTGCATACTAAGTCTTGCATAGTTTGTTTTGTTTCGGTATGTTGCACTGAAAGTGACTAATATTGCATTGATTCGATCACAATTCCCAATTCCCACTAAGGGGGAAAACTATAGAAAGTTGAGTGAAGTTCCATCTTGTGCAAGCACACAGCTTAGAGGGAACATTGGAGACCGGTAGCCCTTCTTTCTTTTCTTTCCAAATACTTGAGCGTGCTGTCTCTGACCAACTTTCTTGCTATCTCTCTCAGAACAATTTTCTTGGCCCTAACCAGTCAGGCTTCAAAACATCTCACTCAACCGAGAATGCTCTTCTCTGTGTCATGGAGACTCTCCGCTCTGACAAAGCTGACTCTCTCTCCTCTGTTCTCAACCTCCTAGATCTATCCACTGCCTTCGACACAGTGAACCATCAGATCCTCCACCACTCTCTCAGGGCTGAATGCCTCAGGCTTTGCACACTCTTGGATTGCATCCTACCTGGCAGGGCGCTCCTACCAGGTGACGTGGAGAGGATCTGTGTCTGCACCACATACTCTCACTACTGGTATTTCCCAGGGCTCGGTACTAGGCCCTCTCCTCTTCTCTCTATACACCAAGTCACTCGGCTCCATCATATCCTCACATGGTCTCTCCTATTATTGCTATGCAGATGACACTGAACTACTCCCCCCCCCCCCCCCCCCCTTCTGACACCCAGGTGGTGACACACATCTCTGCGTACCTGGCAGATAACTCAGCTTGGATGTCGGCCCAGCACCTCAAGCTCATTTTCAACTAGATGGAGCTGATCTTCATCCTCAGGAAGGCCTGCCAGCTCCAAGACCTCTCTATCACGGTTGACAACTCAGCAGTGTCCACCCTCCTGAGTGCAAAGAACCTTGGCGTTACCCTGGACAACACCCTGTCATTCTCTGCAAATATCAAAGCAGTTACTCGGTCTTGCAGGTTCATGCTCTACAACATCAATAGACTATGACCCTACCTCACACAGAAATCGGCGCAGGTCCAAGTGCAGGCAGTCATCTTTCGTCTGAACCAGCTTCCCCCTGAAGCTAGGACAGCAAAGTCCCTGCCCATCTTCAGAAAACATCTGAAACCCTAACTTGTCAGAGTATCTTTGAAAACTAATTTTCGCCTAAAATGACATGACCCAAATCTAACTGCCTGTCGCTCCAAACATCTTTCTGGTAAGAAGAGGGGCGGGGGCGTATGCCTCATGGCCAACGTGACATGGTGTGATGAAAGAAACATACAGGAACTCAAATCCTTCTGTTCACCTGATTTAGAATTCCTCACAATCAAATGTAGACCGCATTATCTACCAAGAGAATTCTCTTCGATTATAATCACAGCTGTATATATCCCCCCCCCAAGCAGACACATCGATGGCTCTGAACAAACTTTATTTAACTCTCTGCAAACTGGAAACGATTTATCCGGAGGCTGCATTCATTGTAGCTGGGGATTTTAACAAGGCTAATCTGAAAACAAGACTCCCTAAATTTTATCAGCATATCGATTGCGCAACCAGGGGTGGGAAGACCTTGGATCATTGTTACTCTAACTTCCGCGACGCATATAAGGCCCTGCCCCGCCCCCCTTTCGGAAAAGCTGACCACGACTCCATTTTGTTGATCCCTGCCTACAGACAGAAACTAAAACAAGAGGCTCCCACGCTGAGGTCTGTCCAATGCTGGTCCGACCAAGCTGACTCCACACTCCAAGACTGCTTCCATCACGTGGACTGGGAGATGTTTTGTATTGCGTCAGATAACAACATTGACGAATACGCTGATTCGGTGTGCGAGTTCATTAGAACGTGCGTTGAAGATGTCGTTCCCATAGCAACGATTAAAACACTCCCTAACCAGAAACCGTGGATTGATGGCAGCATTCGTGTGAAACTGAAAGCGCGAACCACTGCTTTTAATCAGGGCAAGGTGTCTGGTAACATGACTGAATACAAACAGTGCAGCTATTCCCTCCGCAAGGCTATCAAACAAGCTAAGCGCCAGTACAGAGACAAAGTAGAATCTCAATTCAACGGCTCAGACACAAGAGGCATGTGGCAGGGTCTACAGTCAATCACGGACTACAGGAAGAAATCCCGCCCAGTCACGGACCAGGATGTCTTGCTCCCAGGCAGACTAAATAACTTTTTTGCCCGCTTTGAGGACAATACAGTGCCACTGACACGGCCTGCAACGAAAACATGCGGTCTCTCCTTCACTGCAGCCGAGGTGAGTAAGACATTTAAACGTGTTAACCCTCGCAAGGCTGCAGGCCCAGACGGCATCCCCAGCCGCGCCCTCAGAGCATGCGCAGACCAGCTGGCCGGTGTGTTTACGGACATATTCAATCAATCCCTATACCAGTCTGCTGTTCCCACATGCTTCAAGAGGGCCACCATTGTTCTTGTTCCCAAGAAAGCTAAGGTAACTGAGCTAAACGACTACCGCCCCGTAGCACTCACATCCGTCATCATGAAGTGCTTTGAGAGACTAGTCAAGGACCATATCACCTCCACCCTACCTGACACCCTAGACCCACTCCAATTTGCTTACCGCCCAAATAGGTCCACAGACGATGCAATCTCAACCACACTGCACACTGCCCTAACCCATCTGGACAAGAGGAATACCTATGTGAGAATGCTGTTCATCGACTACAGCTCGGCATTCAACACCATAGTACCCTCCAAGCTCGTCATCAAGCTCGAGACCCTGGGTCTCGACCCCGCCCTGTGCAACTGGGTACTGGACTTCCTGACGGGCCGCCCCCAGGTGGTGAGGGTAGGCAACAACATCTCCTCCCCGCTGATCCTCAACACTGGGGCCCCACAAGGGTGCGTTCTGAGCCCTCTCCTGTACTCCCTGTTCACCCACGACTGCGTGGCCACGCACGCCTCCAACTCAATCATCAAGTTTGCAGACGACACAACAGTGGTAGGCTTGATTACCAACAACGACGAGACGGCCTACAGGGAGGAGGTGAGGGCCCTCGGAGTGTGGTGTCAGGAAAATAACCTCACACTCAACGTCAACAAAACTAAGGAGATGATTGTGGACTTCAGGAAACAGCAGAGGGAACACCCCCCTATCCACATTGATGGAACAGTAGTGGAGAGGGTAGCAAGTTTTAAGTTCCTCGGCATACACATCACAGACAAACTGAATTGGTCCACTCACACAGACAGCATCGTGAAGAAGGCGCAGCAGCGCCTCTTCAACCTCAGGAGGCTGAAGAAATTCGGCTTGTCACCAAAAGCACTCACAAACTTCTACAGATGCACAATCGAGAGCATCCTGGCGGGCTGTATCACCGCCTGGTATGGCAACTGCACCGCCCTCAACCGTAAGGCTCTCCAGAGGGTAGTGAGGTCTGCACAACGCATCACCGGGGGCAAACTACCTGCCCTCCAGGACACCTACACCACCCGATGTCACAGGAAGGCCATAAAGATCATCAAGGACATCAACCACCCGAGCCATTGCCTGTTCACCCCGCTATCATCCAGAAGGCGAGGTCAGTACAGGTGCATCAAAGCTGGGACCGAGAGACTGAAAAACAGCTTCTATCTCAAGGCCATCAGACTGTTAAACAGCCACCACTAACACTGAGTGGCTGCTGCCAACACACTGACACTGACTCAACTCCAGCCACTTTAATAATGGGAATTGATGGGAAATGATGTAAATATATCACTAGCCACTTTAAACAATGCTACCTTATATAATGTTACTTACCCTACATTATTCATCTCATATGCATACGTATATACTGTACTCTATATCATCGACTGTATCCTTATGTAATACATGTATCACTAGCCACTTTATACTATACTATGCCACTTTGTTTACATACTCATCTCATTTGTACATACTGTACTCGATACCATCTACTGTATCTTGCCTATGCTGCTCTGTACCATCACTCATTCATATATCCTTATGTACATATTCTTTATCCCCTTACACTGTGTACAAGACAGTAGTTTTGGAATTATTAGTTAGATTACTTGTTATTACTGCATTGTCGGAACTAGAAGCACAAGCATTTCGCTACACTCGCATTAACATCTGCTAACCATGTGTATGTGACAAATAAAATTTGATTTGATTTGATTTGATTTGACCTGAAGCAAGGATATGCATATTCTTGATACCATTTGAAAGGAAACACTTTGAAGTTTGTGGAAATGGGGAATTAATGTAGGAGAATATAACACATTAGATCTGGTGAAAGATAATACAAAAAAAAATGTTTTTTTTTGTATTGTTTTTGTTCCATCATCTTTGAAATGCAAGAGAGAGGCCATTATCTGACTTAGTACTCTATGTACAATGTATTTCTTGGCCACTAGATGGCAGCAGTGTATGTGCAAAGTTTTAGACTGATCCAATGAACCATTGCATTTATGTTCAAAATGTTGTATCAAGTCTGCCCAAATGTGCCTAATTGGTTTATTGATACATCAAGTACATAACTGTGCACTCTACTCAAACAATAGCATGGTATTATTTTACCGTAAATTGGACAGTGCAGTTAGATTAAATATATCAATAAAAAAGTATTTTGTGAACTAACACTCGCACTTGACTCTTTTCCCTGTTACTAGCTCTGACAATGCTGAGAAAAATGTCTTACTATGACTGTGAAATGTGGATGTCCCACCTATCTATCTTACAATTTTGTGCGTCAATCTAATTAACATAATACATAAATCCCCATCAAAATCCGTCAATTTAAGATCGAAATATCTTGGGCTGCGTCTCAATCCACCACATCCTCATTTGCGGTGGAAGGTGGCCGAGCTACAGCAATGTTTGTCAGACCATGTGGCATCCAGAAAATCATTATTCTCGCAAAAACGTCTAGCGTCAAAACGGTTTGGCCTACATTTTATGACCACTATGGAAAAGGGAGACTCTCACGGACACGATGTTGTTCTCCGTTTTGCTCTACAACACCCAGAAGTGACAACCCCCATACAAACAAATGGAAGTATGGAGGTAGTTCTGTGTCAACAAAAATAAGAGGTTAAACATATGTCCCAATTTATTTATTTATTTATTTTATCCTGAGCTTTACTATATCTCCTAGATAGGATAGATAGATAGGATAGACACTTCAAAACCGTACTCCTTATGATCATTTTTTTTGTTGCCATTTATGAGTGTTCTTTATCTTAAAACAATTCCATATGTTAGAATTAGGAAAAACGAAATTTTAAAAATGAAAAAATGTAGTGTTTGTGTGAGAGTCGGATAAAGAGAGAGAGGGAATGTGTGCTGTGTGTGTGAAATAAATACAGGAGGATGTGTGTACGTGTGTGTTAAAAGCTTTCCGATCAGTGAGAGGAATCACAGAGACTGAGACATACTTTTTTTATGAGCAGTCTCCTCTCACTGACACCTTCACAAACACAATGAGATGAAAGACGGACGAGCAGAAGGAGGGAGAAGAGGTGTGACCCATTAGCCAATCAATACAACCATGGCTCGTTCAGATAGCAGTGGATCAGACCAGCCAATAAATCAGTAATCAATCAACCACGACACACATCATTAGTCATTTAGGTCAACATTGGATCATTCAGAGATCCTCACTGAACTTCTGGAGAGAGTTTGCTGCACTGAAAGTAAAGGGGCTGAATAATTTTGCACGCCCAATCTTTCAGTTTTTGATTTGTTAAAAAAGTTTGAAATATCCAATAAATGTCGTTCCACTTCATGATTGTGTCCCACTTGTTGTTGATTCTTCACAAAAAAATACAGTTTTATATCTTTATGTTTGAAGCCTGAAATGTGGCAAAAGGTTGCAAAGTTCAAGGGGGCCGAATACTTTCGCAAGGCACTGTGTATTTCTTTGTATTTTTTTCCCCCACTTTCACTTACTTAGCAAATGCAGCTAGCAAATTTTGCCTACTCAAACATCCAGCTCAAACAGTGCTATGTTAGCTAGCTGGCTATGGCCATCCAACACTGGACGTTTTTGGTTGTATTAATTTATTGCTGTACACTGTACTGCATGATTTTAGGGGGTAACTAACGCATTAGTTCTAGTAGCTATGTTGACTATGACGTTAGCTAATATGGTGCCAATGATGTAGGCTGTGTGTAGTGGTTAGCAGTTAAGGTATGAAGGTTTGGCTTGGAAAGGTTTTTTTTCACCTGGTCACAGACAGCTGTTGTATTGTGCACTGAAGTCCACAAGCGAAGGGAAAAGTTGAGAGGAGTAGAGAGTGTAGTTGCGAGAAGGAATTAGCTATATATACATCAAGCAAGATGATCATGCTGTTTGTATGTGGCTCTGCTATCTCTGTGTTTGCGTGTGATCAGGGGTGCATTCATTCCACCAGTTCTGTCGAAAAAAGTTTCTTAAACAGAGAAAATTGATCAAAACGGGGATGAACGCACCTGAATTAGTCCAATATAAACTCTAATTTGCAACTGTCCGACTAATAATTAAAACCTAGATCAGCTAGATGCAGGCAAGAGTGTGCAAGGTGGTATTGAATGTGTCACTCTGTCCCCTTGATTACTCAAATTTATCTCTCAACCTGTTGTAGCAACCTCATGATGGGTACAGGGGAAATGTTTGTATCATGTAGTAGCCTACACCTATCGATGTTAGATTGAGCTGGGTGAATGGAATATGAATGAGAGTCATCCAATATGCTGTAATAGAAATAAGGCCATGCTCATAAAAAATATGATCATCCTCCCTCATCTTAAACAGCATCGAACGCCACTGTTACACATATACACATAAATCAGGACCTCTATCATTTGTGTGCTTGTTTCACCCACTCCTCCTCACCAGACAGCCACTGTGTGATGTTTGGCTGGTGAAGGATTTACTCAGTGTAATGTGAACAGTCTGTCTGGCCGAGCCCTTCCCCTAGAGATCAAGCTGCAAGGACTAACACAACACCCTACCATACTCAGCAGATACCCCTGCTCCACATTGCAGCAATAACACTACACTGTCAATCACCTCTCCACCTCTCACAGCAAACCAGAATGAAATAAAATTAAATTCAAGTCTGTCCTTAACTCCATTAGACCAATGGATTATATATTCATCAGGATTAACAAAGCTTGGCTGTCTCAGAGACCAGTGTACTGGACTTTCTGTAATGAATGTCCTTTTTGCTTTACCCTTCACCAGAACCCTCTAATCTAATGCATCGATCATGTGTTTATAGATCAGTAGACATGGAAGTTAATAAAGTAAGTTAATAGGAAACTTTTGACATTTTAGAGCTTTTCCATAGGCAGAAATCTATTTCAGATAAAGGACCAGTGCCCTCTATGGGAGGTTGAGGGGTAGGGAACATTACATCCTCTTATTTCCTGCCTTCTACCATTTTCTGATCCATCTTCTCTCTTCTCCTCGTCGTTCATCCTCTTCTTTCATCATGTGCCTTCTCACATCCCCTCCATCTCACTCATCCTCTCCTTCTCTCCTCCCCTCCTCCTTCCATCATCCACCATCCTCTCTCCTCCCACCATCCTCTCTCCTTTGCGCCCTCTTCCACCATCCTCTCTTTCTCTCCTTCCACTCCTCCATCCACTATCCTCTCTCCTCCTTCCACCATCCTCTCTCCTTCTCCTCCCCCTCCTCTTCTCCTTCCACCATCCTCTCCTCTCCCCTTCCTCTCCTCCCCTCCTTCCACCATCCTCTTTCCTCCCCTCCCCCTTCCATCATCCTCTCCATCTCTCCTCCCACCATCCTCTCTCCTTCCACCATCCTTTATCCTTCTCTCTTCCCACCATCCTCTCTCCTCCCACCATCCTCTCTCCTTCCACCATCCTCTCCTCCTTCCCTTCCACCATCCTCTCTCCTTCTCTCCTCCCCTCCCCCTTCCACCATCCTCTCTCCTTCTCTCCTCCCACCATCCTCTCTCCCACTTTCTCTTAATGTGGGGATTTAGCTGTTGTAGTGAGAGTACCTGCTGTTGTTACAGTAACATTTTGTTTTTGAAATTAAGCTACAATTTCACACCATGTTGACAACTAACAAACCCCTAATCCATGTCTGACAAAGTTGTGGGTGTAAGTGTAGAAAAAAAGTTGGCTAGTCTGTTCATTTACCCTTTCACAATCATCAACATAATTTGTACTGGTGATGCGGGCTGACAGCGTGTCTGTGAGGGAGCTAAAGTGTTAGTCATATACTCTGATCAGATTGAGGCAAGCGAGTCCAATCAATCAGTCAAGCTGCATGTTGACAGCTAGGTGTCATCAGATCCATGGCAGACCGTGTCAATCCATTATCGATCGGCCTGAGTCAATCGGCAGCCAGCCAGACTGCATTTAAACAGCCAGACAGATCTATGGTGATAACCAGAGCCATGTATTTAGAGAGTTCGGCCAACCAATCCTTTTTTATATTTTGTAAGCAAAATCAGTAATTTTCTGGGCGTCGATAGAGAAGTCTTGCACAGAAGTTGAAAATGCATAATTTACAGATGGAAAATAAACTCATAAAAAAAACATCCTCTCACTGTACACTCCGTTTATTTTCAACAAACTTAACATGTGTAAATATTTGTATAAACATGCGATTCAACAACTGAACAAGTTCCACAGACATGTAACTAACAGAAATTGAATAATGTGTCCCTGAACAAAGGAGGGGGGGGGGGGGGGGGGGTCAAAATCAAAAGTAATAGTCAGTATCTGGTGTGGCCACCAGCTGCATTAAGTACTGCAGTGCATCTCCTCCTCAAGTTCAACAGACATGTGAGTAAGTTCAACAGACATGTGAGTAATGTGTGCCTGAACAAAGGGGGGTCAAAATCAAAAGTAACAGTCTGGCCTCCCGGGTGGCGCAGCGGTTAAGGGTGCTGTACTGCAGCGCCAGCTGTGCCATCAGAGACTCTGGGTTCGCGCCCAGGCTCTGTCGTCCGTGGGGCGACGCACAATTGGCCTAGCGTCGTCCGGGTTAGGGAGGGCTTGGCCGGTAGGGATGTCCTTGTCTCATCGCGCACCAGCGACTCCTGTGGCGGGCCGGGCGCAGTGCGCGCTAACCAAGGTTGCCAGGTGCACAGTGTTTCCTCCGACACATTGGCGCGGCTGGCTTCCGGGTTGGATGCGTGCTGTGTTAAGAAGCAGTGCGGCTTGGTTGGGTTGTGTATCAGAGGACGCATGACTTTCAACCTTCGTCTCTCCCGAGCCCGTACGGGAGTTGTAGCGATGAGACAAGATAGTAGCTACTAAAAACAATTGGATACCACGAAATTGGGGAGAAAAAAAAGAGGTAAAATAAAATAAAAAGTCAGTATCTGGTGTGGCCACCAGCTGTATTAAGTACTGCAGTGCATCTCCTCCTCATGGACTGTGCCAGATTTGACAATTCTTGCTGTGAGATGTTAACCCACTCTTCCACTAAGACATCTGCAAGTTCCCAGCCATTTCTGGGGGTAATGGCAGACATCACCCTCCGATCCAATAGGTCCCAGATGTCCTCAATAGGATTGAGATCCGGGCTCTTCGCTGGCCATGGCAGAACACTGACATTTTTGTCTTGCAGGAAATCACGCGCAGAATGAGCAGTATGGCATTGGCAGTGGCATTGACAGTGGCATTGTCATGCTGGAGGGTCAGGTCAGGATGAGCCTACAGGAAGGGTACCACATGAGGGAGGAGGATGTCTTCCCTGTAACGCACAGCGTTGAGATTGCCTGCAATGACAACAAGCCTCCTTGCAGCATGCCTAAGGAACGTTCACGCAGATGAGCAGGGACCCTGGGCATCTTTCTTTTGGTGTTTTTCAGAGTCAGTAGGAAAGGCCCAAGTTTTCATAACTGTGAGCTTAATTGCTGCTAGTGTCTTACCGACCGTTCCACAGGTGCAGGTTCATTCATTGTTTATGGTTCATTGAACAAGCATGGGAAACAGTGTTATAACCCTTTACAATGAAGATCTGTGAAGTTGATTCATGATTCTATGGAGAAATTGACTGCACATGCATTCTCAATGAAGTAAGCGTCACATGACAATAATATAGAAGAGCCAACTGAAGAGTGCAACAGAATATTTATTATTGCTCCCATCTGTCACATGGACTTATGTTAGCGTTTTCAAAAGCTTTAAAACTGGCAGCGATGATGTTCAAAGTAGTCCAACCTACAGAATAAACCATCAGACCACTTCAACTACATTAACATTCTCAGTAATGGTTAGAGATGTATTTTTTTATATACCTTAGTTGAACGCAATGACTGTCAGTCGCTCTGGATTAGAGTGTCTGCTGAATGACCAAAATGTAAAGCGTAAAAACAAACACACTTGTAAAGCATACTGGTATTATTCGAATGACCTCCGCCACATACAAATATGGTCGGTGCGGACCAGAGTCAAATCTGAACAAATCATAGACGCCTGGGCTGTTCCCCAAGATTGAACTTCACATTACAATACAGCAGTTTAGTACAGTAGAACACAGTATGGTACAGGACAGTCAAGTTTTATTCAGCAGAGTAGATTACAGTAGAGTACAGTACATTACAGTACAGTAAAAACAGTATAGTGCAGTACAGTTTAGTTCAGTAAAGTACATTAGAGTAAAGTAGGGTACAATACAGTACCATACTGTACTCTGTGCTCTATGTTTCTTTACTGACAGAGGTCTATGATTAGTTCCAATTTGGTCCGGACCAAGAATCAATGTCCTTGGACAATGAAATGAAAGCCGGCCCTGACTGCCCCAAAAACAATACGACCCCAAAAATACGGCCAAAAGACAACGCTATCGGTAAATGCTAAGTGGGAAGTGTAGGCCTATACTTGTTCACTACAGTACTCCCCCACAAATCTAAAAGGAGGATCCGTGGAATTCTGGGCTAGTAGGAGATTTCACCATATTGCTTAGGGTACCAAGTCATGATGTTACGGTCATAGCTGCCAACCCATTTCTGACACCAATGTAGCGACAGACAAACCCGGGTTTTGGCGTACACCATACTGGACCAATCATACACGTCTATATTTGGGTCAAATCAAGGCCAATCCGAACCAATCACAGATGTCTTTTTTGGGGGGTCAAATCAAGGCCAAATATAGACGACAAATCAAGGCACCAAAAAAAAACCCACCACCGGTCAAGACAACAAAAAAAAAGACGCCCAGAAGACATCGCCTAATGCTTAGTGGGCAGTTACATGGCAAGATTTAAATATTCCCCATGTAATGTTAACAGGGTGCCAACATGGTTGAAATAGAATGTTACAGTGTCGTGTAAATGCATCATAATGCAGAAACCACAATGGCAACTAGGTAAATACATGGCTCTGATGGTAACTATAGGGGAGAATAATAACAACATGTTGTATCCATCCACTCCCAGAGACCAGCAGCAATCCCCACAAGTCACACAGTACAACATCCGAGACAGAAAGCGTAGATGCTGCCACACAGCCCATGATTTGAGTTATTCTGCAAAAACTTTTATTGAACAAAAGTATTATAATTCTCACCACGTCATTAGCGGCACAGTCCCGTAGGTTGGATCGAAATGATTCATATTACGTACCTCATCTTCTTCTGAATATATACATACAGTGGGAACAAGAATGAAATAACAATGCTCAATAACATTCAGATATATCAACTTGGAAAAGCTGAGAACCCCATGATCGATACATTGGTAAACAGACGCACAGAGCAAAAAGCAAATCAAAACAACAGTTTAAGTACTCTTGAATTAGTGCCTGCCATCAGCTACATAAACACATACAGTGCATTCAGAAAGTATTCAGACCCCTTGACTTCTTTCACATTTTGTTCAGTTATAGCCTTATTCTAAAATTGATTAAATAGATATAAATCTTCAATCTACACATAATACCCCATAATGACAAAGCAAAAACAAGTTTTTAGAAATGTTTGCAAATGTATTACAAATAAAAAAACATGAATACCTTATTTAAACAAGTATTCAGACCCTTCGCTACAAGACTTGAAATTAAGCTCAGGTGCATCCTGTTTCCATTGATCATCCTTGAGATGTTTCTACAACTTGATTGTAGTCCATCTGTGGTAAATTCAATTGATTGGTCATGATTTGGAAAGGCACACACCTGTCTATGTGGTCCCACAGTTGACAGTGCATGTCAGGGGGAAAAAAGCCATGAGGTCGAAGGAATTGTCCGTAGAGCTCCAAGACGGGATTGTGTCGAGGCAGAGATCTGGGGAAGGGTACCAAAAAAAATGACTGCAGCATTGATTGTCCCCAAGAACACAGGGGCCTCTATCACTCTTAAATAGAAGAAGTTTGGAACCACAGAGACTCCTCCTGGAGCTGGCCGCCCGGCCAAACTGAGGAATCGGGGAGAAGAGCATTTGTCATGAAGGTGACCAAGAACCCGATGGTCCCTCTGACAAAGCACCAGAGTTCCTCTGTGGAGATGGGAGAACCTTCCAGAAGGACAACCATGTCTGCAGCACTCCACCAATCAAGCTTTTATAGTAGAGTGGCCAAACCCTCCTCGGTAAAAAGGCACATGACAGCCAGCTTGGAGTTTGCAAAAAGGTACCTAAAGACTCGCAGACCATGAGAAACAAGATTCTCTGGTCCGATTAAACCAAGATTGAACTCTTATAGCCTGAATGCCAAGCATCATGTCTGGAGAAAACCTGGCACCATCCCTACGGTGAAGCACGGTGGTGGCAGCATCATGCTGTGGGGATGTTTTTCAGCTGCAGGGACTGGGAGACTAGTCAGGATCAAGGGAAAGATGAACAGAGCAAAGTACAAAGAGAAACCTGCTCCAGAGCTCAGGACCTCAGACTGGAGCAAAGGTTCACCTTCCAACAGGACAACGACCCCTAAGCACACAGCCAAGACGACACAGGAGTGGCTTCGGGACAGGTTTCTGAATGTCCTTGAGTGAACCAGCCAGAGCCCCGACTTGAACCCGATCGAACATCTCTGGAGAGACCTGAAAATAGCTGTTCAGCAACGCTCCTCATCCAACCTGACAGAGATTGAGAGGATCTGCAGAGAAAAATGGGAGAAACTCTCCAAATTCAGGTGTGCCAAGCCTGTAGTGTCATACCCAAGACGACTCAATGCTGTAATTGGTGCTTCAACAAACTACTGAGTAACTGATCTGAATACTTGATTTCAGTTTTCAGTTTTTTATATTTAATACATTTACAAAAATTTCTACAAACCTGTTTTTACTTTGTCATTATGGGGGTATTGTGTGTAGATTGATGAGGGGGAAAAATAATTGAATATATTTTAGAATAAGACTAATGTAACAAAATGTGGAAAACTCAAGGGGTCTGAATACTTTCTGAATGCACTGTATATAACTTTGAGAGTAAAACGCCTGAAGACCTGATCTTCATTGGAAAACAGCACTAGGGCCGGGGAATGAGTGAGTGAGGAAGTACAGCAAGTGTCGTGTAGAGCTGGAGACAATCAAATAGAAGTAGTGTAGAGCTGGAGCCAATAGAACATCAGAACAGTAAGTGTCGCGTAGAGCTGGAACCAATAGACTAGCAAAACAGTAATGCTGCTTTTGGACTGTAACACCAGCGTTACACTAGTTAGTGTATACAGCCTAATGTTATACTAGGGAAATGATGTTTCCATAGTTAGGGCTGACAATGAAGATTTGTGAAGAACTGAATAAACAACCTCTGCATAATCAAAACAGTTGCTTTGTGAGAAGGTGTTAAAGTTCAGTTAGCCATTTATGTAAATGCCAGCTGAAAAGTACCTGTGGCCTGTTATTGGCCCCAAATGAGAGCAGGACCGCCGGAGCCATGGCCCAGTGAGACACGGGTGCCGGCCCGAGTAGAGGGAAACAGAAAAGTCTGAGCCTTGTGTGTAAAACACTGGACTACACCATAAGTGTAGTGTAGAGCTGGAGCCAATAGAAGAGCAATACAGTACGTGTTGTACATTGACAGACATTCAAACTCTACACTCTTTTCAATTTGCTCTCTCGCTTTCTCCTACTTCTCCTCGATGATAGAGTGATGAAGAGGAGGTAGAGGTGGAAGAAAATGACTACAGAGAAGAGGAGGATGAAGGCAGAGAAGAGGAGAAAAGGCAAGAGGGTGTTTACAAATGGCCACTTAGTGAAGTCATTATTTCCTTTAGAAATCATCGGAACCTCTGGAGAGGGTTTTAAATGAGTTAACAAAAATGTGTGAATTCCAAACAAACAGAAAACCTAAAACCAAAGAAAGGAAACAGAACCAAGACCAGCAATGTGACTAGGCTAAAACAGACTAAGTTATCTCCCCAAGTTCAGCATGTTGAGGATTGCTGGGATATGGGCATTTGGTGGAGTGCGTATGTGTGTGTGTATATATGCATGTCTGAGTGCCTGTGGGTGTATCTGTGTTCATGTATGTGTGTCACAGCAGCGGTTTGACCAGGTAGAGCTTGTCTCCGTGTTGGCTGGTGAAGATGGGGGCTTTCTTGTAGTGTTCCACCAGTTCATCTATGGAGCTGAACCTGCGCTGGCCGATACAGTAGACCTCCTCTGAACACTGCACCTTGAAGTGCTTGTTCTTCCCAGGTGCCTTCAGAGACACAGAGAAATCGCTGGGCTAGAGGGAGAAAAAGGGAGAGTCGGTTAATTTACTCACCAATTTGTCTCCAACAAACATGCTTTCCTTTACTAACGCTACTCACTATCCACCAGCAGAGGGCACCATGACTTCATTTATAAATCACAGGTCAATATTTCTGCTGTTCATGTGTGCAGATCTCTCCTATTCTCCAACGTATTATTCTACTCTTCCCTCCATCCTGCTCCCTTAACACTCCTTTCCTCCCACTATCCTCAATCATTCCTTCATCCTCTCTTCCCCCACTCACCGATGACTCGCTGTCCCGTATGAGGAAGTCCCCCTCCTTTCCCCTCTCGTTGAGGACCAGTTCTGCCTGGTGTCTGGTCACCCCTCCATAGTACCAGTCCCTGCCTGCAAACTTGCCCACGATCGCCGGCCCCACGTAGCGGATCTGTGGGGAGCCAGGGGGCGACTGCGGCAGGGCGGGGAGCCCGGGAGGCCCGTCAGCATCATTCAGCACCAGCACGTAGTTCTTAGGCACTAGGCCCACCAGGCCTTGGGCGTTCCTGCAGCGCCACCACTCTGGGTCATTCTCTGGTTTCTCCACAACCTCCATCACCTCTCCCTTCTCAAAGTTCAGCTCTTCCTCCGTCACTGAGCTGAACGGGTAAATAGTCTGGACCAGATGGAGCGCACCACTTCCCTCTCCATCCCGGCCGCCACCACCTCCCGCCCGTCCGTTGGTCATCGTGGCCCCCCTGCCCTGCCCTGGATAACCTGGAGAGTCCCTTCCTCCTCCACCCCCCTCGCCCTCTCTCTCTGCGGGGTCCTCCAGGACATAGTTGGAGGGGAACCAGCCCACGCGACCTCCCTGGCTGCCCCGCCACCAACCGTCACTGCACTTCTCCATCACAGTGACCCGGGACCCCTTGGCTAGGGTCAGCTCATCCTCGCGCTCCGCCATGTACGAGAACTTGACAACGGCCAGGATGGTGAGGTCGTAGATGCGTTCGGCACCGCCTCCTCCTCCTCCCCCATTCCCATTGGAGGGGTACTCTGCATCCGTGCTAGGTGTGGGAGAGGCATCACGGGCACTCTGCTTCCTTCTGCCCTTACCCAGTCCTGAGAGAGAGGAGAGAGAGATGGTGGAGAAAGGAAGAGAATCACTACATCAGTATGTTAAGCTAACATGACCTGACATTTTATTTCATTTTAGACAGCCAGTGAAAGACAACAGTCTGTTGTTGCCAGTGGAATGAATCAAAAGCATTTCAGGTTTCTTCTAGCAGGTGGCAGAAACTGGTACTACAACACCTGTGTAACCAGACACTAAATCTACACCTGTGTAACCAGACACTAAATCTACATTTTTACATTTATCAGACACTCTTATCCAGAGCTACTTACAGGAGCAATTAGGGTTAAGTGCCTTGCTCAAGGGCAGACAGATTTTTCACATTGTCGGCTCGGGGATTCCTTTCGGCCCAACGCTCTGCCACCCCTGCCGCATATCTACAACCCAAGTCCTTTGGTAAGTCATTAATCCAGTGGTACTGAGAAAGCTTTGAGTAAATGAGGCAGCAGGAGACGAAGTGGATTTGTGTGTGTGGGCAGGGCAGCCTTAAGCTCCAGTGAGAGACCAGGCAGGAGTTAGGGTTAGGGGGGGCTGCAGGCTGTACTCTAGGCCCAGTGAAGATGTCAACACTTAATATAGAAGATAGAGGACCTCCTCCTCAAAGAGCTGAGAGAGGGCAAGCACACACATACTATAGTTCACAATCACATACATACAGTACAAGATCAGACTCTACATACACAGAAATTCTCTCCACCCACATACAATAAATGCACCCAAGTGACAGACATACATACACACTCCCTCGGTCACAACTGTTAGTGTATTTGTCACAACTCACATCTCCTCATTAAACCAGGTGTTCAGCACCACTCAGCTACCTGCGTCTCCACTCATCAAAAGGATGAAACTAGTGCATGCTGGCTGGGAAGGAAAGTGGAGCAGACAGGGTGTCTGGTGCGTGGCTCTGCTGTGGTCCTGACTGACAGGCAAGCAGGGGATCAAAGGTTCCTCTCCTCCTACCTGTCTCCTTGCCTCTTTCTGCACAACAAAAAGACAGCAGCAACAACAAAGCGATCGTCTCCTCCATGCTGCGTGTTTACCCATTGTGTAACCCACGTGGGAGCGCCAGCCGGGGCCAACTAAGAGTTGTTCTGATGCGTTCATCTGCCGGACCCAGGGAGACAGATGACTGGCATACAGATGTCTCATGGCTCAGGTGGTTGATTGGAACATATCAGACAGACCTACATCTGGGCATCGCTTACTGTACAAACCAATTACATCTGACTAATACAAATGTAACCAAACATATTTCATAACTAAAGTAGGCACAATTCAATTCCACTGCACACAAAACATTCCCAACGCCGTCGTTTGTTTAGTCACCACACAGGGAAAAGTGACACGTGTGTGTGTGTGTGTGTGTGTGTGTGTGTGTTGCAGTGTAGATAGAGCTAGGTCACATCTGTTTAGATGACTGTGTGAATTAACTCAGGAAGTTATTGGGTTCACACAGAGTGGCACTAAACTTTCCTGCTGTTTTGTTGTGTGAGAGCGGAGATGGGAGCAGGAGATGGGAGCAGGAGAGGAGTCCCTTGGCAGCTGTTACTAACACACAGAAGACCAGACATCACAGGGCAGAGCTGACAGAAAGAGAGGATGAAAAAGACAAAGGGATGGGCAAATGCAAACAAGACAGAAATATTGAACAGACCATAATGTTTAATAGAATAGTCAAGGTCCATGTAAAACAAGGGTTATGTGAAAGGCTTGTTTTTCAGAGCGCCTGAGAAGTGACGACAGTGAAGGAGACATAAGACACCAAACATACATCACACACGGAGTGAACAAAACACCTTACTAATATTGAGTTGCACCCACTTTTAGCCTCAGAACAGCCTCAATTTGTCAGGGCCTGGACTCTACAAGGTGTCACATGCATTCCATAGGGATGCTGGCCCATGTTGACGCCAATGCTTCCCACAGTTGTCAAGTTGGCTGGATGTTCTGGGGGTGGTGTACCATTCTCGATACAGACACTTAAGAATGAAAGACCCATCTCAATTGTCTCAAGGCTTGAAATTCCTTTAACCTGTCTCCTCCCTTACACTGAGTGAAGTGGATTTAACAGGTGACATCAATAAGGGTTGTCAGCTTGTCATGGAAAGAGCATACAGTGTCTCACCCTCTGTGTGCAATTCCAAACAATACGTAATCACCTGCGTGTGTGTGTGTTTTTTGCAAATGTATAAAAAAATAAAATATCACATTTACATCAGTATTCAGACCCTTTACTCAGTACTTTGTTGAAGCACCTTTGGCAGTGGTTACAGCCTCTAGTCTTCTTGGGTAGGATGCTACAAGCTTGGCACACCTGTATTTGAGGAGTTTCTCCCATTCTTCTCTGCAGATCCTCTCAAGCTCTGTCAGGTTAGATGGGAGCATCGCTGCACAGCTATTTTCAGGTCTCAGAGATGCTCGATCGGGTTCAAGTTGATCGGGTTATTGTCCTGTTGGAAGGTTAACCTTTACCCCAGTCTGAGGTCCTGAGTGCTCTGGAGCAGGTTTTCATCAAGAATCTCTCTGTTCTTTGCTCTGTTCATCTTTTCCTCTATCCTGACTAGTCTCCCAGTCCCTGCCACTTCAAAACATCCCCACAGCATGATGCTGCCCCCACCATGCTTCACCGTAGGGATGGTGCAAGGTTTCCTCCAGATGTGACGCTTGGCATTTAGGCCAAATAGTTCTCTTGTTTTTCGTCTACCAGAGAATCTTGTTTCTCATGGTCAGAATCCTTTACGTGCCTTTTGGCAAACTCCAAGCAGGCTGTCATGTGCCTTTTACTGGGGAGTGGCTTCCGGCTGGCCACTCGACCATAAAGACCTGATTGGTGGAGAGCAGCAGCGATGATTGTCCTTTAAAAGGTTCTCCCATCTCCAGAGGCCTGGTTTCTGCTCTGACATGCACTGTCAACTGTGAGACCTAATATAGACAGGTGTGTGCCTTTCCAAGTCATGTCCAATCAAATTGTAGACTCATCTCAAGGATGATCAATATAAACAGGAAGCACCTGAGCTCAGTTTCCAGTATCATAGCAAAGGGTCTGTTATTTTTTATTTTGCAAACATTTTTGCAAAATAAACCTGTTTTCGCTTTGTCATTACTGGGTATTGTGTGTAGATTGAGGAAATGTATTTATATATTTTGAATAATGCTGTAACGTAACCACATGTGGAGGGTCGGAAAACTTTCAGAATGCACTGTGTGTGTGTGTGTGTGTGTGGCCCCACTTGATGTGACCCAACTTGAATGCTCTCCTCCGGGGTCTACTTCAAGCCATCCCGTGGAGAGACTATGCTGTCGACTGTCACAGGATAGAGAGCAGAGATATGCAGGGAACAGCAGACATAAAACTCCCCTGAGACCCACACAGCCCAGCTGAATCGTGCGCACGCACACACACTTTCTTCTGCTCTCGCTCATTTCCACTTCAAGGCTCTGGCCTGCTGGTTGGCAGGGGAACAGTCTCAATTCACTCCTCCCACACTCCCTCTCCTTCCATCCCTCCATTCTTTCACCGCCCTGGACACAGAGACCTCATTCAGCACTGGAGCCTGACCCAGGAGACTCCTACCTCAGCATGTCTTTATAAGAACCCAGAGGGGCATCAGAGGTTGGCGTACCAATACACAGGACCACCTGACGGGGTCACAGGGAGCAGTACAATGAAACCCAGGGGAGTCAGAGGTAATATAGTAACAGGTGTTATGAGAGGTAGTGAATGAGGTAAGCCCCCCCCCCCCCCCCCCCCCCCCACTTTCAGCACTTGGAGAAACACTATACATCCAACCCATAAATCATCATCATCACCATTCTAGTTTGCATACCACTACAAATGAGAAGCTATTAACAGTTAACAAGCACTTTAAAAAAGAAATGGTCATATATTTTCCATTTCCTGCACTGTAAGGTCATAACATTATGTTAGCAGGGTGCTATTAACACAGAGCACTACTGTAGCTCAGCGCCCAGTCTATAAAACAGTCCATAAACGTCCAGCTGTTTATGTCTTCACAAACATTATGGGCAGGCAGCGTTGGCACGGTGACAGTGTGTACTGTGCACCCTGTAAATCTGTCAGATGGACTAAAGCCAAGGGAACCATTTTGATTCAGTCTGGAGATCATTGGTTTCCCTGTATTGGCCTGCAGTAGGTGTCACTGGATGAGTGAGCACAGCCATTTTGGATCACTGGGGAGATGGTTACCCTGTATTGGCCTGCAGAGTCTGTCAATGGCACAGCCATTTTGAGTCAGTGTTGCTGAGCGTCTATTCCATTCAAGAAGAGCAAAGAGGAACCCAGTCCAATCATAACTCCAATCGCTGACTTCACACACACACACAAACACGTGTGCGCACACAGAACTGATTCAAAATAAGACACATTACAAGTTACTGCCAAGCCCGAATATTAACTATCCGAGTACAGATTAATGATCAAATACAACATATTGAAATGCTAGGGGTTGAATAGGAACCAGGGCATAATGTATAACTCAATAACAGACGGGGATGATTCGTTGTTCCGTGGTTTCGCCACGGGCTGTAACACCATTAGGCTGGTGAGTGGAGCACTGTTCAATGCTCTAATGGATGGATGGGGAACAGCATGGCTGTGTTAGGGCCCACACTACAACCCTGGTTAGGTTCACTGGCCTGCACACATGACTCATCCTTTAATGGAATATACAGACACACTTTCCCTTTAATTATGGATACACTCATAGTGGTGTCAGAATAAGAGTACAGGGGATAACAGAGTGAGATTAGAATGTTTGTTGAATGATGGCTCAGTGCCTGAAGGGCAGGGATGGGTAACTGGCCCTCGGATAAAGCCCATCCCTGCTCTAGGATTATGTGAAATGTTCTTATTGATAGTTATTAAAGATCTGAGCACGCCGCACACGCCGCGCACACAACGTGCTGCTGGTGAATGAAAGTGACAGGCTGTGCAGTGTTGGCCCACACAGTCTCATGGAGCTCCTTTTGGGGGCAGAGGTCCACGGAGCAGAGAGGAATCCCTGTGTCAGTAACAGACTCTACACCCATCCCCTCGCATAGCCTCCCCTCACTCTGCCCTCCCCTGCACTCCCTCTGCCCTCCCTCACTCTGCCCTCCACTCCCCTCACGCTGCTCTCCCCTGCACTCCCTCTGCCTCCCTCACTCTGCCCTCCCCTGCACTCCCTCTGCCCTCCCTCACTCTGCCCTCCACTCCCCTCACGCTGCTCTCCCCTGCACTCCCTCTGCCCTCCCTCACTCTGCCCTCCCCTGCACTCCCTCTGCCCTCCCTCACTCTGCCCTCCCCTGCACTCCCTCTGCCCTCCCCTGCACTCCCTCTGCCCTCCCCTGCACTCCCTCTGCCCTCCCCTGCACTCCCTCTGCCCTCCACTCCCCTCACTCTGCATTCCCTCTGCCCTCCCTCACTCTGCCCTCCCCTGCACATCCTCTGCCCTCCACTCCCCTCACTCTGCATTCCCTCTGCCCTCCCTCACTCTGCCCTCCCTCACTCTGCCCTCCCTCACTCTGCCCTAACCCTCCATCACTCTCCTCTCCCTCTGCCCTGATCTCCCCTCCCCTCACTCTGCCCTGCTCTCCCCTCACTCTGCCCCGCTCTCCCCTCACTCTGCCCCGCTCTCCCCTCCCCTCACTCTGCCCCGCTCTCCCCTCCCCTCACTCTGCCCCGCTCTCCCCTCCCCTCACTCTGCCCCGCTCTCCCCTCCCCTCACTCTGCCCCGCTCTCCCCTCCCATCACTCTGCCCCGCTCTCCCCTCCCATCTCTGCCCTGCTCTCCCCTCCCATCACTCTGCCCTGCTCTCCCCTCCCATCACTCTGCCCTGCTCTCCCCTCCCATCACTCTGCCCTGCTCTCCCCTCCCCTCACTCTGCCCTGCTCTCCCCTCCCCTCACTCTGCCCTCCCCTCACAGACTCTCTTTCTCTGTATGTTTGTCTCTCTGTCTCTCTCTTTGTAAACTTCACACTCTCTCTCTAACCAGCAGCAGATATTCAAACCCAGCGGTTTACAAATTCCATTAATGTCTGTTGACAGTCTACAAACAAGATTTAATTGAATTACTCACAACTGACAGGAACAATAAGGCATGTGTGCTCAGCTTCATATGTTTCTCTCTTTGAAGCAGGCAAGAAATATTGACTGATTCCTGAAATTTGCAATTCAGAAAATGTATGTATAAGAAAGTATAAAAAGAGTTACTGAAAAATAAGATCAGTGGAATAAGGAGACAGAGAGACGGAACATGCTAGAGTTTCTCTCCAGTCTCCACCAGCCATTTGATAACCCTAGCACACACACATGTGAGGACCTACAGACACCAAGGTGTGGCAGCTCAGAGCGATGGCCAACTGACCACAGTCCTTGGGGTGCTGGTGGAGAGCTCCTCTAAAATAGCACAAAGGCTCACATCCACACACCCGACCCCGGTACCAGACCCTGTCAGACAGAGACTGAGTCAGGGCGGGATGATACACAACCCCAGTACCAGACCCTGTCAGACAGAGACTGAGTCAGGGCGGGATGACACACACAACCCCAGTACCAGACCCTGTCAGACAGAGACTGAGTGAGGGCGGGATGAGACACACACACACACACAATTCAGGATAGATGCAAATAATGAATTCATGCATTTCTAGCTGGAGTTTAGAGGAGGATGAAAAAATAGAGGCGGAGGGAGTCAAGAGACGCTCCACTCTTCTCTGCTGATAAACTACCAACAACATACTCTACGACCTCTCCATCTTCAGCACTTCTTACCCAGCCCCACCCCTCTTACCCAGCCCCACCCCTCTTACCCAGCCCCACCCTTCTTACCCAGCTCCACCCCTCTTACCCAGCCCCACCCCTCTTACCCAGCCCCACCCCTCTTACCCAGCCCCACCCCTCTTACCCAGCCCCACCCCTCTTACCCAGTGTGTCTTTGAGGTTCTTGACCAGAGATGCCTTCTTCACCAGGCTGTTCTTGCGCTCCACGTAGTTAGACGGGACGTAGCCTGTCTGGTTGGAGGCGTTCCTCACCCTCCACCACGTCTTGCTGTCGTCCAGCAGGGTGAGCCGCTCATTCTTCCGGATGTCAAGTTCCTGGTCCTGCTGGGCCGTGTAGTCCCACTTGGCTACAACTGTCACCTCCTCCATCATTTTTCATGGAGTCCCCCTGGCAGGGGGGTGGAAAGGAGAGGGAGAGATGGAAAGTTACACATCGACCCCAAATAAGACGAGAGACAGAAAGACAGAGGGTTGTCTAAATGTTAGCCAAAGCATTAGCCACCTATTATCACGGGAATGTGCGATGAACTGATCTTAACGCTAGAAATAAATTAACGATGAGACAATTATGGTAATGGGGAGATGTTAAGTGTGTGAGAGATTGAAAAAGAAAGCAGAAAAGCACACGAATATATAGAATCATACTAATGTAATCCTCTCTCCATTTCACACACGCCAGAATTACGACGTCAGATAAGATAAATCACTACCACATTCACATTAGATCATCAGCTTTACCATCTAACTACAGACCACATCTATCCAATCACACCGCAGGCATGAGGGCACTGCTTAGTGTGTGTGTGTGTGTGTGTGTGTGTGTGAGTGACAGGGATTAAGCATGCTCTATTTCACAGTGCAGGAGAGGAGTCAGGTGAACACAGTTTTACAGCACCACCTTTAGCTACTCTGTGTTAGCACGAGAATGTAAATGAAAGTGTGTGTATGCATGTATGCGCGCATCCGTACATGTACGTACAGTGCATTTGTAAAGTATTCAGACTCGTTCACTTTTTCCACATTTTTACATTACAGCCGTATTCTAAAATGGAGGAAAATGTTTGTTTTTTTAGAAACGTTTGCGAATATATGACAAAGATCACATTTACGTAAGTATTCAGTGCTTTGTTCACGCACCTTTGGCAGTGAATACAGCCTTGAGTCTTGGGTATAAAGCTACAAGCTTGGCACACCTGTATTTGGGGAGTTTCTCCCATTCTTCTCTGCAGATCCTCTCAAGCTCTGTCACGTTGCATTGGCAGCGTCCCTGCACAGTGGTTTTCAGGTATCTCCAGAGATGTTTGATCAGGTCCAAGTCCGGGCTCTGGCTGGGCCACTCAAGGACATTCAGAGACTTGTCACGAAGCCACTCCTGCGTTGTCTTGGCTGTGTGCTTAGGGTCATTGCCCTGTTGGAAGGTGAACCTTTGCCCCAGTCTGAGGTCCTAAGCGCTCTGGAGCAGGTTTTCATCAAGGATCTCTCTGTACTTTGCTCGTTCATTTTCCCCTCGATCCTGACTAGTCGCCCAGCACCTGCTGCTAAAAAACATCCCTACAGCATGATGCTGCCACTACCATTCTTCTCCATTCCTGACACTTGGAAATCAGGCCAAAGTGTTCAATCTTGGTTTCATCAGACCAGAGAATCGTGTTTCTCATGGTTTAAGAGTCCTTTAGGTGGCTTTTGGCAAACTCCAAGAGTGGCTTCCGTCTGGCCACTTTACCATAAAGGCCTGATTGGTAGAGTGCTGCAGAGATGGGAGAACCTTCCAGAAGGACAACCATCTCCACAGAGGAACTATTGAGCTCTGTCAGAGTGACCATCAGGTTCTTGGTCACCTCCCTGAACAAGGCTCTTCTCCCCCGATTGCTCAGTTTGGCCGAGCGGCCAGCTCTAGGAAGAGTCTTGGTGGTCTAAACTTCTTCCATTTAAGAGCGATGGAGGACAGTGTGTTCTTGGGGACCTTCAATGCTGCAGAAACTATTTGGTACACTTCCCCAGATCAGTGCCTCGACACAATCCTGTCTTGGAGCTCTATGGACTCCAATCAAGTTGTAGAAACATCAAGGATTATCAATGGAAACAGGATGCACCGGAGCTCAATTTCAAAGTCTCATAACAACATGTCTGAATATTTATGTAAATTGGGTATGTTTTTTACTTTAAATAAAATGTGGAAAAGTTCAAGGGGTCTGAATACTTTCTGAATGCACTGCATGTGTGCCTGTATGTGTGAGCGGCTGTATGTGTGAGCGGCTGTATGTGTGAGCGGCTGTATGTGTGAGCGGCTGTATGTGTGAGCGGCTGTATGTGTGAGCGGCTGTATGTGTGAGCGGCTGTATGTGTGAGCGGCTGTATGTGTGAGTGCCTGTATGTGTGAGCGGCTGTATGTGTGAGCGGCTGTATGTGTGAGCGCCTGTATGTGTGAGCGGCTGTATGTGTGAGCGGCTGTATGTGTGAGCGCCTGTATGTGTGAGCGGCTGTATGTGTGAGCGCCTGTATGTGTGAGCGGCTGTATGTGTGAGCGGCTGTGTGTGTGAGCGGCTGTGTGTGTGAGCGGCTGTGTGTGTGAGCGGCTGTGTGTGTGAGCGGCTGTGTGTGTGAGCGGCTGTGTGTGTGAGCGGCTGTGTGTGTGAGCGGCTGTATGTGTGAGCGGCTGTGTGTGTGAGCGGCTGTATGTGTGAGCGGCTGTATGTGTGAGCGGCTGTGTGTGTGAGCGGCTGTGTGTGTGAGCGGCTGTGTGTGTGAGCGGCTGTATGTGTGAGCGGCTGTATGTGTGAGCGGCTGTATGTGTGAGCGGCTGTATGTGTGAGCGGCTGTATGTGTGAGCGGCTGTATGTGTGAGCGCCTGTATGTGTGAGCGGCTGTATGTGTGAGCGGCTGTATGTGTGAGCGGCTGTATGTGTGAGCGGCTGTATGTGTGAGCGGCTGTATGTGTGAGCGGCTGTATGTGTGAGCGCCTGTATGTGTGAGCGGCTGTATGTGTGAGCGGCTGTATGTGTGAGCGGCTGTATGTGTGAGCGGCTGTATGTGTGAGCGGCTGTATGTGTGAGCGGCTGTATGTGTGAGCGGCTGTATGTGTGAGCGGCTGTATGTGTGAGCGCCTGTATGTGTGAGCGGCTGTATGTGTGAGCGGCTGTATGTGTGAGCGGCTGTATGTGTGAGCGGCTGTATGTGTGAGCGGCTGTATGTGTGAGCGGCTGTATGTGTGAGCGGCTGTATGTGTGAGCGGCTGTATGTGTGAGCGGCTGTATGTGTGAGCGGCTGTATGTGTGAGCGGCTGTGTGTGTGAGCGGCTGTGTGTGTGAGCGGCTGTATGTGTGAGCGGCTGTATGTGTGAGCGGCTGTATGTGTGAGCGGCTGTGTGTGTGAGCGGCTGTATGTGTGAGCGGCTGTATGTGTGAGCGGCTGTATGTGTGAGCGGCTGTATGTGTGAGCGCCTGTATGTGTGAGCGGCTGTATGTGTGAGCGGCTGTATGTGTGAGCGGCTGTATGTGTGAGCGGCTGTATGTGTGAGCGGCTGTATGTGTGAGCGGCTGTATGTGTGAGCGGCTGTATGTGTGAGCGGCTGTATGTGTGAGCGGCTGTGTGTGTGAGCGGCTGTGTGTGTGAGCGGCTGTGTGTGTGAGCGGCTGTGTGTGTGAGCGGCTGTGTGTGTGAGCGGCTGTATGTGTGAGCGGCTGTATGTGCGAGCGGCTGTATGTGCGAGCGGCTGTATGTGCGAGCGGCTGTATGTGCGAGCGGCTGTATGTGCGAGCGGCTGTATGTGCGAGCGGCTGTATGTGCGAGCGGCTGTATGTGCGAGCGGCTGTATGTGCGAGCGGCTGTATGTGCGAGCGGCTGTATGTGTGAGCGGCTGTATGTGTGAGCGGCTGTATGTGTGAGCGGCTGTATGTGTGAGCGGCTGTGTGTGTGAGCGGCTGTATGTGTGAGCGGCTGTATGTGTGAGCGGCTGTATGTGTGAGCGGCTGTATGTGTGAGCGGCTGTATGTGTGAGCGGCTGTATGTGTGAGCGGCTGTATGTGTGAGCGGCTGTATGTGTGAGCGGCTGTATGTGTGAGCGGCTGTATGTGTGAGCGCCTGTATGTGTGAGCGGCTGTATGTGTGAGCGGCTGTATGTGTGAGCGGCTGTATGTGTGAGCGGCTGTATGTGTGAGCGGCTGTATGTGTGAGCGGCTGTATGTGTGAGCGGCTGTATGTGTGAGCGGCTGTATGTGTGAGCGGCTGTATGTGTGAGCGCCTGTATGTGTGAGCGGCTGTATGTGTGAGCGGCTGTATGTGTGAGCGGCTGTATGTGTGAGCGGCTGTATGTGTGAGCGGCTGTATGTGTGAGCGGCTGTATGTGTGAGCGGCTGTATGTGTGAGCGGCTGTGTGTGTGAGCGCCTGTATGTGTGAGCGGCTGTATGTGTGAGCGGCTGTATGTGTGAGCGGCTGTATGTGTGAGCGGCTGTGTGTGTGAGCGCCTGTATGTGTGAGCGGCTGTATGTGTGAGCGGCTGTATGTGTGAGCGGCTGTATGTGTGAGCGGCTGTATGTGTGAGCGGCTGTATGTGTGAGCGCCTGTATGTGTGAGCGGCTGTATGTGTGAGCGGCTGTATGTGTGAGCGGCTGTATGTGTGAGCGGCTGTATGTGTGAGCGGCTGTATGTGTGAGCGGCTGTATGTGTGAGCGGCTGTATGTGTGAGCGGCTGTGTGTGTGAGCGGCTGTGTGTGTGAGCGGCTGTATGTGTGAGCGGCTGTATGTGTGAGCGGCTGTGTGTGTGAGCGGCTGTATGTGTGAGCGGCTGTATGTGTGAGCGGCTGTATGTGTGAGCGGCTGTATGTGTGAGCGGCTGTATGTGTGAGCGGCTGTATGTGTGAGCGGCTGTATGTGTGAGCGGCTGTATGTGTGAGCGCCTGTGTGCATGCGATGAGCACTATATTATTTGTATAGTAATAGAAAGCACCAACAAGAACTTAAATCATTGTGAATCCAGCACAATCCCAGGCTGGATGTGCTCAGTCTAACAGTTCTGTCCCGTCAAGCCCTCTGACAGCCTAATGATATTCTCTGGGTCCCACAGTGCCAGTGGAACGAAAAGCATCCTCACAATTCAGTGTCTATGTGAGAACGTACACTAACGTTCAAAAGTTTAGGGTCACTTCGAAAGAAAAGCAAATTTTTTGTCCAGTAAAATAACATACAATTGTTAATGTTGTAAATGACTATTGTAGCTGGAAACAGCTGATTTTCTAGAATATCTAGGCGTACAGAGGCCCATTATCAGCAACCATCACTACTGTGTTCCAATGGCACGCTGTGTTAGCTAATCCAAGTTTATCATTATAAAACCCTTTTGCAATTATGTTAGCACAGCTTAAAACTCTTATTCTGATTAAAGAAGCAACACAACTGGCCTTCTTTAGACACTGGACAGAGGAACTCTGCCTACAAGGCCAGCGTCGCGGAGTCCCCTCTTCACTGTTGACATTGAGACTGGTGTTTTGAGGGGTACTATTTAATGAAACTGCCTGTTGAAGACTTGTGAGGCGTCTGTTTCTCAAACTAGACAGTCTAATGTACTTGTCCTCTTGCTCAGTTGTGCACCGGGGCCTCCCACTCCTCTTTCTATTCTGGTTAGAGCCAGTTTGCGCTGTTCTGTGAAGGGAGTAGTACACAGCGTTGTACAAGATCTTCAGTTTCTTTGCAATTTCTCGCAAGGAATATCCTTCATTTCTCAGAACAAGAATAGACTGCCGAGTTTCAGAAGAAAGGTATTCGTTTCTAGCCATTTTGAGCCTGTAATCGAACCCACAAATGCGGATGCTCCAGATACTCTAGCCTAAAGAAGGACAGTTTTATTGCTTCTTTAATCAGGACAACAGTTTTCAGCTGTGCTAACATAATTGCACAAGGGTTTTCTAATGATCATTTAGCCTTTTAAAATGATACACTTGAATTAGCTAACACAACGTGCCATTGGATGGTTGCTGATGGTTGCTGATAATGGGCCTCTGTACGTAGATATTCCATTTTTTTTTTATCTGCCATTACCAGCTACAATAGTCATTTACAACATTAACAATGTCCACACTGTATTTCTGATCAATTTGATGTTATTTAAAATGGACAAAAAATTTGCTTTTTTTTTCTTTTTAAAAGGACATTTCTAAGTGACCCAAACTTTTGAACGGTAGTGTACGCCAGCGTTCAACCACTGCAGATGGGAAACTGAACATTCAAATAGATTAAGGAAGCATTGCCTAGTTAACATGAAACAGCGATGATTACTAAGAGGAAAAGAGAATGAATGTCCAATAGTCAACATTGTCCAACTGTTAAAGGAGAACACTAAAAACGTGTAAAAGTTAACTTGGGATGGGCATTTTAAATGGTTTCACTATAAGAACATCATGAATAATTTTATGATATCTAGATCGTATAAATATTAGGGATGCACGATATATCGGTGAACAGCTAAAAATGCCAACATCGGCCCGATGTCTAATTTAACGCCAATGTGCAAAACCAATGTCAAAGCTGACGTCCATACCTATATATCGTAAGTACATGACGTAATGACGCCATGTAAAATGTTGCTCTACACGTGCAACACAGCATTCCTAACCTAGCCCACAATGTCTGCTGTGAGGATCGAGCAGTCAACAAGTCCAGCAGTCATTTGAAAGAGTAAGAAAATTTCAGCGAGACAACTCAAAGTTGAAATCCATTAACGGCAAGATAATGGAATTCATTGCCCTTGACAATCAACCGTTCTCTGTCGTGGGTGAAGTTGGCATTCGCCGACTGGTCAAACACCGGTACACACTACCAAGTGAGCTATTTTTCAGATGTTGCCCTCCCGGAGTTACACAGTAATAGCGTCACTGCTGAGATTTGCACCAGCAATGTCAACCCCATGAGCATGCTGAGTCTGAGGAAAGCCGTATTGCTCAATAATGTGCTGGTTCTCATACCGCTGCTGCCATTGCAATGGCATTTGAGAACATGTTTGAAACTTGGACACATGAACACACTAGCTAGCTCCATTCAAACAACGGACTGGAGAAATAAGCTCATCAACTGTGCTTGCAGCAGACGTGATACCCTCTGGCATGGCATTGAAACGCCTGCTCAACAAAACTGCAGACACAGGCTGTGAACAAGTGATTTGGTGGTATTCTCTCTGTACTGTGTTGCCACCATGCTCCATGCTATGTACAAGGACTGCTACTTCGATGCAGACAAGTGCATACGGCCCAGTACATGACTGGGGCCAAGCTTCCTAAAATCCAAGTCATAGACTGTTTTCTCTGCTACCACACGGCAGGCGGTACCGGAGCGCCAAGTCTAGGACCAAAAGGCTCCTTAACAGCTTCTACCCCCAAGCCATAAGACTGCTGAACAATCAAATGGCCACTCTGCCTATTACATTGACACCCCCTCCATTTGTTTTTACACTGCTGCTACTCGCTGTTTATTATCTATGCATAGTCACTTCACCCCTACCTACATGTACACATTACCTCTAAGCTGTATATAGCCTCGTTACTGTGTTACTATTTATAATTTTTTACTTTAGTTTCTTTAGTAAATATTTTCTTAACCAACAGTGCAGTTCAAGAAAAGTTAAGGGCTTATAACATTTCACAGTAAGGTCTACACATGTTGTATTCCGCACATGTGACGTATAAAGTTTTTGATTTGATTTGAAACAGGGTTTACGCGAAATGTTACATACATGGCTGGACAAGATGGAAACGGACACAAAGTGACAGTGCACACCGAGGAAGAGAAACCAGGAACAGACAGCTGAAACTTCACTGCTTGACATGCATGATGAAATCCTGGTTGAGAATGAAACAACTGAACAAATGAACAACGAAACAGCAAAGTAAGTAAGGGATAAAAATAGGTTTTACTGGTAATGGGGACATGGGTAAATGCCAACAAAATAACTTTTTGGTCTGTGTGTGTGTAACCTTTATTTAACTAGGGAAGTCAGTTAAGAACAAATACTTATTTACAATGACGGCCTACCCAGGGCAAACCCAGACGACGCTGGGCCAATTGTGTGACGCACTATGGGACTCCCAATCATGGCCGGATGTGATACAGCCTGGATTCGAACCAGAGACTGTAGTGACGCCCCTTGCACTGAGATGCAGTGCCTTAGACCGCTGCGTCCGTGTGTGTGTGTGCGTAACTATTTAACTGTACTAATTTTAAATATTGGTTATCGGTATCGTTATTTGGGGGGAGGCAAGGAAAATATTGGGTATCAGCCGAAAATGTCATATCGGTGCATCATTAATATATATATATTCCTTTGCACTTCAATTGGGACTTACTTGCATGACTCAGGAGAGGCACTCTGCTTGTTGTTTCAGTACAGATGGGTGGGGGAGGGGCACAATAGAAGCAGGTGTGTCTCACAAGGAGGGAGAGAGAGAGAGAAAGTAGCCAAACCAACTCGCTCATGTTATCTAGACAAACTTGTTGCTGCAATAGATTAACATCTCATCTGGTAGTGTCTATCTTGACTGCATCAAATCCATGCATAGAATCCAGGCGAGCTACACTATCTAGCTAAATTAGTTAGCCAGCTAGCGAGACTAATGGAGTCTATTTTGCTGCTCTCACCGCATTCTTGTCTACAACAACTCCATTCATATTAAACAGCCTATCTGTTGGTTGATCCTTGTAGCCTACCCCTTCTCATTTAGCCAACGTATTATCGTAATTCCATTTGGCATTGATTGGAAATCTCCCACTTCACTTGCCACACATGGAGCCTCTGACAGTAGTGTTGCTTTGCTTGACCCACAATAACTAGATACGTACATAAATAGCCTAGTATTTTTTTAACGGGGTGCGCTACATTCAGACAGTTGAATAATGTCTAATATCATGGTTTAGCCATGTATGTAGAAATGTCACAGACCATTTTATTTTAGACAAACCTTTTTTAGTAATGTAAGCCTATATTTTTTCCCCAAAAAGTGTTGGTTCTTTTTAACATAAAGACACCAGCAAATCAGCATGTTAATAGAGAAATACTGTACCAATCAAAAGTTGACACCTACTCATTCCAGTCTTTATTTGGACTATTTTCTACATTGTAGGATAATAGTGAAGACATCAAAACTATGAAATAACACATATGGAATCATGTAGTAACCAAAAAAAAGTGTTAACCTCTCTAGGGGAGGGGGCAGCATTCGGAATTTTGGATGAAAAGCATGCCCAAATTAAACCGCCTGCTACTCGGGCCCATTCGGGTAGATTTGGATAGAAAACACTCTACCGTTTCTAAAACTGTTAAAATCGTGTCTGTGAATATAACAGAACTGATTTGGCAGGCGAAAACCTGAGAAAAATTCATTCAGGAAGTATTTTTGTTGTTGTTGGTTTTGTAGTTTTCTATTCAATGCCATTACAGTATCCATTGACGTAGGTCTCAATTTGCAATTCCTATGCCTTCCACTAGATGTCAACAGTCTTTAGAAATTGTTTCAGGCTTTTTGGATATAAAGAGACTATCGAACAAAAGGAACATTTATTGAGTGAATTAATGTCTTCTGAGTGCCACCATATAAAGATCATCAAAGGTAAGGGATTAATTTTATCTCTAAGTTTTGTAAAGCTTCTGCTTGGCTGGTTACTGTTTGTAATAATTTGTCAACTGGGCTATGTTCTGGGCTAGGTATGTTCTGGGCTAGGTACGCTTTCGCCAAAAAGCATTTTATAAATCTGACACCGTGTTTGGATTAACAAGAAGTTAATCTTTAAACCTATGTAAAATATGTTTTGTTTTCTGAATTTTTATAATGAGCATTTCTGTATTTGAATTTGGCGCTCTGCAATCTCACTGGATGTTGGCCAGATGGGACGCTAGCGTCCCACATACCCTAGAGAGGTTAAACAAATCAAAATATATGTATTTATATTTGAGATTCTTTAAAGTAGCCACCTTTTGCCTCGATGACAGCTTTGTACACTTTGCATTGTTGGGGGTCAAAATCATTTTTCTTGTGTTTTTTGAGGTGGAACAACCCAGTGGGGAAAAACAGAATGCTGCTACAGTGTGGGGGTGTGTCAAAAAAACTGGAGCAAGCAAGCAGGCAAGCAGGCAGACAGGCAGACAGGCAGACAGACAGGCACAGCAATAAATGACAAAACATCCAGTCCCACAAAAGAGAGACACTAGGGATCACACATTTCCTTTCTCATATCGTCTTCTACACTTTATTCTTTAATGAGGGCAATTCACAGATGAAGCTCCGCCACAAAGGACCGTATAACTCACGAGAAGAGTAGCTACACAATTACACCACATAAAAGATTCCATTACCGCTGGAAAGATAAATATCTTCAGATATAGACCACTGTATTTCATAAATTCAAATGGATTACTCCGAGACTCGGGCGTTTAACACAGGATATTAAACTCCACTTCAATAAGGCCAGATCCACAGAGAGGCTGAAGAAATTCTACACAACTATCACCTATGAATGCTATCCAGGACAGGCTCATCTCTTAATGCAGTGTCTACGGGTGTTTTAGCTAAATGTGTGGGTCATTTGGGGCGGCAGGTATCCTAGTGGTTAGAGCGTTGGACTTGTAACCGAAAGGTTGCAAGATCGAATCCCCAAATCTGTCGTTCTGACCCTGAACAAAGCAGTTCCTAGGCCATCATTGAAGATAAGAATTTGTTCTTAACTGACTTGCCTAGTTAAATAAAGGTAAACTATAAATGTAATGTATAGTATATCAGACCTCCTACTGTCACACTAGACTCGTCACAGCCTCTGGAGTAGAGGACGACCGAGTATGATTTTTCAACGCCGATACCGATTATTGGAGGACCAAAAAAGCCGATACCGATTAATCTGCTGATTTTTTATTTATTTATTTGTAATAATGACAATTACAACAATACTGAATGAACACTTATTTTAACTTAATATAATACATCAATAAAATCAATTTAGCCTCAAGTAAATAATGAAACATGCATACCAGGTCAATTTGGTTTAAATAATGCAAAAACAAAATGTTGGAGAAGAAAGTAAAAGTGCAATATGTGCTATGTAAGAAAGCTAACGTTTCAGTTCCTTGCTCAGAACATGAGAACATATGAAAGCTGGTGGTTCATTTTAACATGATTCTTCAATATTCCCAGGTAAGAAGTTTTAGGTTGTAGTTATTGTAGGACTATTTCCCTCTATACCATTTGTATTTCATTAACCTTTGACTATTGGATGTTCTTATAGGCACTTTAGTATTACCAGTGTAACAGTATAGCTTCCGTCCCCCTCCTCGCTCCTCCCTGGGCTCGAACCAGCAACACAACGACAACAGCCACCATCGAAGCAGCGTTACCCATGCAGAGCAAGGGTACCAACTACTAGGCTCAGAGCGAGTGACATTTGAAACGCTATTAGCGCGCGCTAACTAGCTAGCCAGTTTACTTCGGTTACACCAGCTTCATCTCGGGAGTTGATAGGCTTGAAGTCATAAACAGCGCAATGCTTGACGCACAACGAAGAGCTGCTGGCAAAGCGCCCGAAAGTGCTGTTTGAATGAATGTTTATGCGCCTGCTTCTGCCTACCACCGCTCAGTCAGATACTTAGATACTTGTATGCTTGTATGCTCAGTCAGATTATATGCAACGCAGGACACGTTAGATAATATCTAGTAATATCATCAACCATGTGTAGTTAACTTGTGATTATGATTGATTGTTTTTTATAAGATAAGTTTAATGCTAGCTAGCAACTTACCTTGGCTTACTGCATTCGCGTAACAGGCAGTCTCCTTGTGGAGTGCAACGAGAGAGAGGCAGGTCGTTATTGCGTTGGACTAGTTAACTGTAAGGTTGCAAAATTGGATCCCCCGAGCTGACAAGGTGAAAATCTGTCGTTCTGCCCCTAAACAAGGCAGTTAACCCACCGTTCCTAGGCCGTCATTGAACATAAGAATGTGTTCTTAACTGACTTGCCTAGTTAAATAAAGGTGAATATATATATATATATATATATATATATATATATATATAAATAAATAAATAAATAAATAAATAAATAAATAAATATAAATAAATAAATAAATAGGCGCCCAAAAATACCGTTTTCCGATTGTTATGAAAACTTGAAATCGGCCCTAATTAAATCTGCCTTTCCGATTTAATCGGTCGACCTCTACTCTGGAGTGCCATGAGTCTGATAAGAGAGTACAAGCATTTGTGTAGCATTGAAATACAGTGAACGTGACCCTGCTTGCACACCCCAAAGCTGCACAACAGGATTCCCTCACAGGCCTGGGAAGGAAGGGAGGAGGTAGAGGAAGGGAGGAGGAGGGACTTTGGGAGGAGAGGAGCAGGTCAAATCTTGCCTGTGATCCTTGCCCTGGGAGGAATGTAGAATGATCAGTTAGTGAGGTATAACCAATGTGGCTTACAGAACAGCTGTATGTCACAGTTACACACCAATTTTGTCCCCAGGCGATAATGGGGCGGAAGTGTCTGGTATCGAGATTACACACACATCCAATTGCAAATCAACCGCACACACTCGTGTAGATTTGCAAGGATCCGACAGGCAAAAAGAGTATTACAATAAACCACCTGTATCCCCCCTTCTCTCTCCTCTCGTTCTCCCTCTCCTCTTTCGCTCTCATTTATCGCCCCATTTATCAGCATTCTAATACTGACTCATTCTCCCTCAGAGTGATGGCCCTGCCTCCCTCCGTATCCACGATGATTATTCAGTCTCCCCAATGACCGTGCTCATTAGGGAGAGTGATGGGGATGCCACTCAGAATCACATCAATCCTCCTCGCTGGACGCTCACACACGCGCCAACAGGCGGCAAACACACCATCAGCCACACACGATCAGCTTACCTCAGTTCTGTGTGAGATGTGTTACAGCTCACACTTCTGGTCTCCAGGCAGAGCTGTAGTACATAACTCTCTTAATTCAATTACTGAGTCTCTTTCCCTACAGCCATCTAGCTTTAGCTGCATTGCCATGTGTGCCTGCCTGCTATTGTCGAATTGCGTCTGTAAAGGATAAATCTGGGAGAAACCAAGGAAGGGAGACATTGAGGTAAACAAATGGAAAATAAAAAAAGGAGGTAGCGGGAGAATAAAGGGGAGAAAGAGAGGGAGTCTCTGCTCGCCCCATCCCTCTATTGAGAGAGTTAAAAGGAAAGAAGCACAACAGAATGCTGAGTTGAATTCCTCCTGGACTTCACAGCTCCTCATTGAGGGGGAGAGAAAAAAGCTCCCAGGCCTTTTCAGCACAACACAAAGAGGAAGGGATAGTAAAAGAGGATTAAAGAAAATAAAAGTTTTTTTTTTTTAAAGAGAAAAAGACTGGCACAGTTCTCTGTTTGGCATTCAGGTCAAAAACACAGTAAGAGAAAAAACCAATGGAACAAACTGTTCTCCTCCTTCCCTTCTTTTCCCAGTACTCTCATTTGTTTGATGCTGTTTGCTTTGAGTTGTTTCTCAGAGTAGGAAGCTGGTTAATATCCATTTGGACCATCCTGAATAAATACACTGCAGCATACAGAATAAGCTCCTGGTACTCCCATGGACCAACCGGTTCACTGTGATCTGAAAAGCACCCACAACAGACTGCTTTGGCTGGTTGTGAATGAAAACAGGTCAAAGCCCTCGTCATCGGGGCCAAATGAATTGGAACACTGTCAATGTTAATGATCTGTTTTATAGTGAGCCCAGTGCCACTGTCATGCCAGAGCATTCTTTCCACACCTGCCCTGGTATGCAATGCAGTTGGCTAGGCCCATCTCTCTGACAGGGTTCAGTTTGAGCGGTGGAAAATGACTATCGTGTTTGAAGTCATCAAAGAGGACAGAGTGAAAAATGTCAGACCGAATGTTCTGATGGTTCAGGGAGGTCCGAAAGGCAGACGACATCATGCCGTCCTTTCAACTGCCTACTCAAAATAAACCCTCAGGAGATAAGCTACTGAGAACGCTCTGACCACAGAACGAGAACCACTCCTGCAGTCACTTAGCCAGCCACTTCATGGTGATATCATAGGGACTGAAGAAGCTCCTGCAAGTCCTGATCAAAGCAACTCTGATTAAACCATATCACTGACAAAACCCTGTTTGGCAAAGTGGATGGGATGGAGTGTAAGTGTTAGACTGAAATAGCCAGATTCCCTTCTCTTCCTCATCATTTCTACAAAAGTTACACATCAAAGCTAAACTAATACATTTGATAGATTTTCTGTACAGTGTACACCGTTTCTAAATCAGGATATAGTCTACTTTCTGTGAATGCTTTCCCACTCAGTTAGTGCTTCAGAAAGCAGCGATGTGATTATTTTCTGACAGTATCACTCCCCACTCCATCTTTCTCCTCTGCACAGAGAAAATAGTAGCATGGGTTTTCTGTTTTTGTCAGCAGCCTTGGACAGCGTTTGGACAGCGCTTTCACACTTATGCCCATCTTCATTAAAAGGCTGACTACAGAAATGAGGGATTTCTCCCTTTATGGCTGTCCTCCCCCCTACTTCTTTCCTCCATTCACTCTCCTTTCTCACATCACTCGTTTTCTGTCATTTCTTTCCCTCCCCCTGAGTGGGAGAGACATTGTTTAGTGAGTTTCCATGGTTCTACTTGGTCCTATATCAGACTGGTCAGACTGCGACTGGTCCCCCCCCCCCCCCCCCCCCTGAAATCCTCCTTTCTCTCCTCTGCTACTCTTCTATTCTCACTCTCTGTTCATTCTTTCCATACTTATTCTTCTCCATTTAATGGCTCCTACATCTCCTGAGTTTTCCTTCCTCTCATTACCTCCCACGCTACCATCTCTTACTCCCCTCCACCCACACACACCCCCCTTTTCCACCTCTCCTGATCATCCATCATGAATATGTCTATCATAAAGATAATTTGACCCTTGAATTCCGTTACTCTAAACATACATTTATAAACATTACCTCCCTGCATCCTTGTGTCTCACCATCTACATAGGACAGGACTTCCCAAACTCAGGGTTTTGCCCTAGCACTACACAGCTGATTCAAATGATCAACTAATCATCCAGCTTTGATCATTTGAATCAGTTGTGTAACGTTAGGTCAAAAACCAAAACATGCACCCCTTGGGGTCCCGAGGACAGAGCTCGGGAAACGATGACGTAGGAGATCAAACAAAAATGACTTACGTTTGGGGTCCTGGGACAAAAATATTTGTAATAAAGCTATGCCTGTACACTCAGAAAGTATTCAGATTGGAGTTGGATTGAAATCGGAATTTAAAAATGTGGTCAACCAATAAAGGTATAGGTGCTGGAGAAAGTTGATTTATTTACATGACTAGTCTCAACCCCTCCCTTTCCTTTTCATGACTCACTACCTCAGGGTTCTATTGTATGACCGTTGTTTAGTTCCTGTTAATCTCCCCTTCTTTGTTCATTTCTTACCGCTTCAATGGATGTGCACCCGACAACAGTGTTAATCATGTTCTCTATATTTTTACTCCCGGAGAGGTGAGTCTGGCCGCTTGCGCCATGCCCCTGGGCACAGCATCACAAAGCACACAATACAAAGCAAATGACAGGCAATGGACTGAAAATAACAGCTTTGATGTACAGATCTGTTTGTTAAGTCCTGTCTGGAGGAGTAACGCTGTGGTTTGTGAGTGCGGCTAAATGCCTGTGTGTGTGTGTGTGTGTGTGTGCCACAGTGTAATCAGCCATAGGGTCAACCAAAGGGGAAAATACAACAGAAATGCCTGTGGGCTAAAGCCACTGCACTGTATTGAACATCATCATTGATTACAGTACTACACGCTCTCTCCCCCCAGCACACTCAAACACAATCCTCATCACTTTACTTATGCAGCCTCCTTTGTGTTGGTGTGAGTGACCGTACAGGAAGGGGTTCTGTGGCACAACCACCTGGAGCAAATATGACTCCTGGGGCATCTGAATTGTCCCGCTAGGTGCTCATAGAATTAGACACAATGTGAAGCATTTTGAGACTCTCCATTATCACTGGTGTAATAGTCTAGTGATTTTACAGCCCGAACGTCGTTACGAGTCTGGACGTGTACCGCAATCTCAAAAACATGAACAAAAAAAACGAGGCAAAGATGGTGGCGTTTGTCGTCCAGCCCGCCAGCAGAGGAACAACAAATTAGGGTAGTCAGTCTGCAAAGAGAGAGGGAGCCCACCGACCCAGCTGACTAATGAGACTTAGAGACAGATCATGTTTCTCGTCTGAAACACATAATAAGGCCAGCCCCTCCACTGACATCCTGTGGGTTAGCGGTGTGATTTAACATGAGTTGATTACTTTCCCTTTCGGTGGAACAGCAAGGACAGGAGTGACAGAGTAGCTAGACGTTGGCCCAGCCTAAGAACTGATACAGGGACAGATACGTATCATATTTCTCTGATGACAACAAATAGTTGACTTGTCAAATCAAGTGTGCTAATGTTCGAATAGAACAAAGACGTGGAATGTGGAGGTCCTCAAGGACTGGGTTGGGATATGTAACACTTATAATGTAACGGCAGTAATGTAGGTAACACTTATAATGTAACGTCAGTAATGTAGGTATGTAAAAACCCATCCCCTGAACATCAACAAGATTCCTGGTTCTGTTGATCACACACAAACGCACGCTGCACAACCCTCCACGCTGCACAACACTCCACGCTACACAACCCATATACAACCCCTCCACGCTACACAACCCCTCCACGCTACACAACCCCTCCACGCTACACAACCCCTATACAACCCCTCCACGCTACACAACCCCTATACAACCCCTCCACGCTACACAACCCCTATACAACCCCTCCACGCTACACAACCCCTCCACACCGCACAACCCCTCCACGCTACACAACCCCTATACAACCCCTCCAAACCGCACAACCCCTCCACGCTACACAACCCCTATACAACCCCTATACAACCCCTCCACACCCCACAACCCCTATACAACCCCTCCACGCTGCACAACCCCTATACAACCCCTCCACCCCTCCACAACCCCTCCACGCTCCACAACCCCTCCGATATGTAGGAAAGAGTAAGAAACAGTGAAGCAGAACACAGATCTGCTGGTGTAAGCAATACAGTTAGCTCAAAGGGTAAACTCAGCTGTCTGTAGCTTATACACACTCAGCACACAGAGGGAATGTGATGCCACTAGTGTCCAGTTACCTGCAGGTTAGTCTCCCACTACTGTTTACCCTGCCATTTAGTACAGGTCAGGCTGTGTCCTTCTCCTGTGATTGGCTGCTAAAACACCTGTCAAAACATGATGCATGTGTTCTCTGATTTAGTAGAGCTCCACCTAACTATCTGTCACTCAACACAATGGAGACCACTACGCCAGCTGAATTGAACACACACACAGCAAACACGTGTAGGGGGAAAACATTGTCTGAACTTCAGAATCAATGTGGGGGAAGATTTAGCTTCAGATGCCACAAACTCTCTCGTTCGCTGTTCACAAGTACGTGAACAGAAACAAGAACCTCCAAGCTACTCCTGTTAGTGAACTGTTCCTGTTTTGCTCATTAGTACCGGTGCCATGCCTACCTGGGAGAACAGACGCAGCAGACCAGTGTGAACGTGGGTGTTCATGTTACGAGTTTGAGTTAAGAAACGTAGAAGCCTAAAGGGGGGGTTGAAGAGGTCTGGTACTACAATGGGGGCTGGTACTACAATGGGTTCAAACATCAGACACCTTCACCCATCATTAATGTAATGATGTGTTTATGTACATGTGTAATTATATACTGAACAGAAATGTAAAACGCAAGGTAAAGTGTTGGTCCCATGTTTCATGAGCTGAAATAAAAAGATCCCAGAAATGTTCCATACGCCATAAAGAACTGGCCTCACAACCACAGACCACGTGTAACCACGCCAGCCCACGACCTCAACATCCGGCTTCTTCACCTGCGGGATCGTCTGAGACCAGCCACCCGGACAGCTGATAGAAATACTCATCAGTTCTGTCTGTAATTAAGGGAAAAACTAATTGGCTGGCTCCCAAGTGGGTGGGCCTATGCCAAAACCAGGCCCACCCATTGCTGCACCCCTGCCCAGTCATGTGAAATCCACAGATCAGGGCCTGGTTTGATTTGAATTCATTTCAATTGACTGATTTCATTATATGAACTGTAACTCAGTAAAATCTTTGAAATTGCATGTTGCGTTTATATTTTTGTTCCGTATAAATGCACGACAACAAATCAAATTAATTTATATAGCCCTTCTTACATCAGCTGATATCTCAACGTGCTGTACAGAAACCCAGCCTAAAACCCCAAACAGCAAGCAATGCAGGTGTAGAAGCACGGTGGCTAGGAAAAACTCCCTAGAAAGGCAGGAACCTAGGAAGAAACCTAGAGAGGAACCAGGCTATGAGGGTTGGCCAGTCCCCTTCTGGCTGTGCCTAGTGGAGATTATAACAGAACATGGCCAAGATGTTCAAATGGCTGGCTCCCAAGTGGGTGGGATCCCTCCAAGGCAATGGAAGGCAGCTAACCTGGGAAGGATGACTATTCTCTACTACATTAACTACATGTGTGTGAGAGAGAGATTGACAGCTTTGTGTACACATACAGGGTGCAGTGCAGTCACTGTGGGCACCATTAGGTGTGATAATGTGTGTGTGTGTGTGTGTGTGTATATTCAAGAAGCAAAGCATAACATGTGGTTATGTGTCTCCCAGGCTTCACGCACAGCCTGCCTTCAGGGAGTTCAGATCAGCATGTGTAACAGAGTCTGACTAGGGCTGGGCAACATGGCCTAAAAATGGTATCTACATATTTCAAATGTTCTCTCTAAATAAGCTTTGTTGTACAATTAAAAAGGTCAAATAAACTGCATTTTAAACCGTCAGCAATAATTGAATGAATTAAGGGTGTGTGAAACTACACTAAATATAAGCCCCACTAATCATGTTATCAAAAATAAGCACTGATCGATCTGGCATTGAAGTCTGTACAAAAACAATTTTCTTCCCTTTTTGTTACAAATTGACCCAGAACTATGCAAAATGCACATTCACTAATAATAACTTCTTGTGGTAGGTTTTACAGAACATTAACACAGGTCTCATCTCTCTAGCACAAGCCCACATGCTAGTGAGTAGCCAGCTAATCTTTATATTTCAAGTTTAGACACATTTGATCTATTTACTAGAACAAGGTGGAACATTTGAGTTGTTATGAACAAACCCTTCTGTCCATCTCCAACTGTTTGAACAGCATGCCAGGCTGTCCACTTCGTTCAGATGTTGAACTCAAGTGGTCTACCTTATTTCTCAGAATGAGAACGAGTTGACAATTCCTTATAGAATTGTGTGTTATGATTATTGTCCATTTCTAAAACAGACTAGACAGCTAGTATAACAGACGTTGGCTGAAATGCAGCTAGTGGTATGTGCAATGCCGCGAGACAAACTGAGCATACTTTTTCCAAAATCAATGTTCATTGATACGCTTGTTTTAGTAGTGTCTGCTCTGCGCGCAATTGGATTAGTTGAGAGATTAGTCGAAATTAAATGAAAACGTTCCACAAAAATGTGCATCTGAAAACCATAAACTGGCACGCAACGCAGATCGGTAGAAATGGTCAGATAAATTGCCATTCCACATGAGAAAGGTTGGAGACTCCTCATGTAGCCTATTACCCACAACTTCAGGAGAGCAACGGCAGAATCTGCAATAACCAGTAGGAGGGTATATTTCCTGGTTATCTTGATCTCTGGCTCCCTCAAGTCATTTGTGTCTGATTTCATCAAACAGTGCCCTTAAATTGTATTTATTTATTTTTATTGAACCTTTAGTTAACTAGGAAAGTCAGTTAAGAACTAATTCTTATTTACAATGAAGTCCTACCGGGGAACAGTGGGTTAACTGCCTTTCTCAGGGGCAGAACGACAGATTTTCACCTTGTCAGCTCGGGGATTCGATCCAGCAACCTTTCGGTTACTGGCCCAACGCTCTAACCATCAGGCTTCCTGCATCAGACAAGCTCAATGCATATATAATTGATTTTATTAAAACGCATAGGGTGTGTCTATGAAAAAAATACAGGTTTTATCATTTAGACCATTCGATTGGTCGATACAAGACTTTCGTTCGACAAAGTTATTTTTTAGTCGGGGACAGCCCTACCTCTATTACAGTAAAATAATGGCTCAATGTGTTCGTTTCGGTATCTATATGACCGATTCTGTTGGGCCAAACCTCAAATGCAAATGTCAGAGAGGAAGAAGTGATCTCTAAACTTAAACTGGTGTGAGTGGCAGGGGGAGGGGCTTGGTGTGTGTGTATAAAAAGAGAGAAGTTTCTCTCACCAAAATGGATCCAAAATGGACCTAAGCTTGTCGCCTGCCTTCCCGCCTTTGGGACAACGACTCCCATTGTTAAGGTGGGAGGCATGAGCATCTCGTCATATGCAGATTTCTGGTGTAAATGGGAATGTGCACACAGCACAGAAGAAGGAGACGAGACTAAAAAGACAACATGAGAACAAGCGTACAAGAAACGCACATAAAAACGAATACAAAAAAAGCTTGATTCTTGTGGAACAGGCATTTGGTACAGGCATTTGGTACAGGCATTTGGAACAGGCATTTGGAACAGGCATTTGGAACAGGCATTTGGAACAGGCATTTGGAACAGGCATTTGGTACAGGCATTTGGAAAAGGCATTTGGAACAGGCATTTGGAACAGGCATTTGGAACAGGCATTTGGAACAGGCATTTGGTACAGGCATTTGGTACAGGCATTTGGAACAAAAACATGAATTCGATACATCTCCCAGCCCTCCATCTGACTACACAAGGCAGTCGTGTACCCTTGCAACTGAACTTCAAGCCCTGAGGAAGATGACATCACTGCTCGATGCTAATAGCCATTGGGTTCTTCAACTTTTTCAGCACGGGACCCAAGCTTAGGAAAACATGCAACTATACATAAATATGGGTACATTACATTGCCCTTATGCCTAAAACTATAGCAATATAGACAATAACAATGAAATTAGATACCCATATGAATAGCTATGGATGTTTATTGTTCCCCATTAAAAACACTTACATATTCGTCAAGGGGCGAACTGTTGCTGTCAAAATACAATAAGTCATTTTCATTCTGAACAGGAAGAATCTGATCGCATCACACAGGTATAACAGAACACACACAGGCTCCGTTTGATCGTGCAACCCTAAGTAACAGTACAGATAAATGGTCAGGCCTACTGTACATCTTACTGTAGAAATGATTGTTGGAACTGTAACTTAAAATAAAATAGGTCATTGTTATTATGAACTAGAATAAACTGATCACATCACACAGATGTTGACCAGAAAGACAAACAAACAAAAACACTCCTAATAAGAGGTGTGTGGCTGGTTGAAGTTTTCAACAAGCAGGTCTATTCTGGGCTTCGTTTTTTAGTCTGTTTCTGTACTTGTTTTTTTTTTTAAGTGCGTCAGAGTTGAGAACCCTGACTCGCGTAGGTATGTGGTGCCAAACTGGATCAGAACATCTACTGCTTTGTCAGTTAGCGATACCGATTTCCGATATTTACCTTGGTAAAAAAACGCCACCAATACTTATAATATTTAGCGCCCTTTTAAGCATTTTAGTACAATTAAATAGTTAACACACACGGACACGGACACAGCGGTCTAAGGCACTGCATGTCAGTGCAGGAGGCGTCACTACGGTCCCTGGTTCGAATCCAGGCTGTATCACATTCGGCCGTGATTGAGAGACCCATAGGGCAGAGCACAATTGGCCCAGCGTCCTCCAGGTTTGGCCGGGGTAAAGAAAAATAACAAAAGTTATTTTGTTGGCATTTACCCATGTCCCCATTACCAGTAGAACATAATCAAAACCTATTTATATCCCTTACTTGCTGTGCTGTTTCATTGTTCATTTGTTTCATTCTCAACCAGGATTTCATCATGCATGTCAAGCAGTGAAGTTTCAGCTGTCTGTCCGTGGCTTCTCTTCCTTGGTGCCCGTTTCCATCTTGTTCAGCTGTGTGTGTAACATTTCACGTAAACCATGTTTCTTGTCTGCATCGAAGTAGCAGTCCTTGTACCTAGCATGGAGCATGGTGGCAAAAGAGTAGAGGCTCGGAGGGAATACGAGCAATACGGCTTTCCTCAGTACAAAATCCTCATCGACCCACTGTGCTGTCAGACTCTGCATGCTCATGGGGTTGACATTGCTGGTGCAAATGTCAGTCGTGAAGCTAATAACAGTGACACCCATAGCAAGTAGATCACAGACGTACGTTTCAACAATACTGTAACTCTGGTAGGGCAACATCTGAAATATAGTGTGTCCTGGGGCTCGACCAGCCGGCGAAAGCCAATATCATCCACGACAGAGGACGGTTGATTGTCAAGGGAAATTAATTCCATTATCTTGGCGTTGATGGATTTGCCTTTGTGTTGTCTTGCTGAAATGTTATTATTATTTCAAATGACTGCTCGACTTGAACTTGTTTAGTCGTTGGAAGTGTAGCTCTTAGTGTTTTTCTGCTTTTGTTCTGTGTAGCGCTGCATTTTTCATGGTGTCATTACAACATCTACCTACGTTATATAGGTATGTACCTCATCTACCTACGTTATATAGGTATGTACCTCATCTACCTACGTTATATAGGTATGCACCTCATCTACCTACGTTATATAGGTATGTAGGTCATCTACCTACGTTATATAGGTATGTAGGTCATCTACCTACGTTATATAGGTATGTAGGTCATCTACCTACGTTATATAGGTATGTACCTCATCTACCTACGTTATATAGGTATGTAGGTCATCTACCTACGTTATATAGGAATGTACCTCATCTGCCTACGTTATATAGGTATGCACCTCATCTACCTACGTTATATAGGTATGTAGGTCATCTATCTACGTTATATAGGTATGTACCTCATCTACCTACGTTATATAGGTATGTAGGTCATCTACCTCCATTATATAGGTATGTAGGTCATCTACCTCCATTATATAGGTATGTAGGTCATCTACCTACGTTATATAGGTATGTACCTCATCTACCTACGTTATATAGGTATGTACCTCATCTGAATACGTTATATCGGTATGCACCTCATCTACCTACGTTATGTAGGTATGTACCTCATCTACCTATGTTATATAGGTATGTAGGTAATCTACCTACGTTATATAGGTATGTACCTCATCTACCTACGTTATATAGGTATGTAGGTCATCTACCTACGTTATATAGGTATGTACCTCATCTACCTACGTTATATAGGTATGTAGGTCATCTACCTCCATTATATAGGTATGTACCTCATCTACCTACGTTATATAGGTATGTACTTCATCTACCTACGTTATATAGGTATGTACCTCATCTACCTACGTTATATAGGTATGCACCTCATCTACCTACGTTATATAGGTATGCACCTCATCTACCTACGTTATATAGGTATGTACCTCATCTACCTACGTTATATAGGTATGTACGTCATCTACCTACGTTATATAGGTATGTAGGTCATCTACCTCCATTATATAGGTATGCACGTCATCTACCTACGTTATATAGGTATGTAGGTCATCTACCTCCATTATATAGGTATGTACCTCATCTACCTACGTTATATAGGTATGCACGTCATCTACCTACGTTATATAGGTATGTAGGTCATCTACCTCCATTATATAGGTATGTAGGTCATCTACCTACGTTATATAGGTATGTAGGTCATCTACCTACGTTATATAGGTATGTACCTCATCTACCTACGTTATATAGGTATGTAGGTCATCTACCTACGTTATATAGGTATGTACCTCATCTACCTACGTTATATAGGTATGTAGGTCATCTACCTCCATTATATAGGTATGTAGGTCATCTACCTACGTTATATAGGTATGTACCTCATCTACCTACGTTATATAGGTATGTAGGTCATCTACCTACGTTATATAGGTATGTACCTCATCTACCTACGTTATATAGGTATGTAGGTCATCTACCTCCATTATATAGGTATGTAGGTCATCTACCTACGTTATATAGGTATGTACCTCATCTACCTACGTTATATAGGTATGTACCTCATCTGCCTACGTTATATAGGTATGCACCTCATCTACCTACGTTATATAGGTATGTACCTCATCTACCTATGTTATATAGGTATGTAGGTCATCTACCTACGTTATATAGGTATGTAGGTCATCTACCTCCGTTATATAGGTATGTAGGTCATCTACCTCCATTATATAGGTATGTACCTCATCTACCTACGTTATATAGGTATGCACTTCATCTACCTACGTTATATAGGTATGCACCTCATCTACCTACGTTATATAGGTATCTACCTCATCTACCTACGTTATATAGGTATGTACGTCATCTACCTACGTTATATAGGTATGTAGGTCATCTACCTCCATTATATAGGAATGCACGTCATCTACCTACGTTATATAGGTATGTAGGTCATCTACCTCCATTATATAGGTATGTATGTACCTCATCTACCTACGTTATATAGGTATGTACCTCATCTACCTCCGTTATATAGGTATGTACGTCATCTACCTCCGTTATATAGGTATGTAGGTCATCTACCTCCATTATATAGGTATGCACGTCATCTACCTACGTTATATAGGTATGCACGTTATCTACCTACGTTATATAGGTATGTAGGTAATCTACCTACGTTATATAGGTATGTAGGTAATCTACCTACGTTATATAGGTATGGACATCAGCTACCTACGTTATATAGGTATGCACCTCATCTACCTACGTTATATAGGTATGTACCTCATCTACCTACATTATATAGGTATGTACCTCATCTACCTACGTTATATAGGTATGTACCTCATCTACCTCCATTATATAGGTATGTACCTCATCTACCTACGTTATATAGGTATGTACCTCATCTACCTACGTTATATAGGTATGTACCTCATCTACCTACATTATATAGGTATGTACCTCATCTACCTACGTTATATAGGTATGTACCTCATCTACCTCCATTATATAGGTATGTACCTCATCTACCTCCATTATATAGGTATGTACCTCATCTACCTACGTTATATAGGTATGTACCTCATCTACCTCCATTATATAGGTATGGACATCAGCTTTGACATCAGTTTTACACGTCGGCGTTAACCTGTTGGATCTCTAGGGGCGCTATTTCATTTTTGGATAAAAAACGTTCCCGTTTTAAGCGCGATATTTTGTCACGAAAAGATGCGACTATGCATATTCTTGACAGTTTTTGAAAGAAAACACTGAAGTTTCAGAATCTGCAAAGATATTGTCTGTAAGTGCCCCAGAACTCATTCTACAGGCGAAACCAAGATGAAACGTCAAACAGGAAATGAGCAGAATTTCTGAAGCTCTGTTTTCTAATGTCTCCTTATATTTATTTACCTTTATTTAACCAGGTAGGCAAGTTGAGAACAAGTTCTCATTTACAATTGCGACCTGGCCAAGATAAAGCAAAGCAGTTCGACAGATACAACAACACAGAGTTACACATGGAGTAAAACAAACATACAGTCAATAATAAAGTATAAACAAGTCTATATACAACGTGAGCAAATGAGGTGAGAAGGGAGGTAAAGGCAAAAAAAGGCCTTGGTGGCAAGGTAAATACAATATAGCAAGTAAAACACTGGAATGGTAGTTTTGCAATGGAAGAATGTGCAAAGTAGAAATAAAAATAATGGGGTGCAAAGGAGCAAAATAAATAAATAAATTAAATACAGTTGGGAAAGAGGTAGTTGATAGGGCTAAATTATATGTGGGCTATGTACAGGTGCAGTAATCTGTGAGCTGCTCTGACAGTTGGTGCTTAAAGCTAGTGAGGGAGATAAGTGTTTCCAGTTTCAGAGATTTTTGTAGTTCGTTCCAGTCATTGGCAGCAGAGAACTGGAAAGAGAGGCGGCCAAAGAAAGAATTGGTTTTGGGGGTGACTAGAGAGATATACCTGCTGGAGCGTGTGCTACAGGTGGGAGATGCTATGGTGACCAGCGAGCTGAGATAAGGGGGGACTTTACCTAGCAGGGTCTTGTAGATGACATGGAGCCAGTGGGTTTGGCGACGAGTATGAAGCGAGGGCCAGCCAACGAGAGCGTACAGGTCGCAATGGTGGGTAGTGTATGGGGCTTTGGTGACAAAACGGATTGCACTGTGATAGACTGCATCCAGTTTGTTGAGTAGGGTATTGGAGGCTATTTTGTAAATTACATCGCCAAAGTCGAGGATTGGTAGGATGGTCAGTTTTACAAGGGTATGTTTGGCAGCATGAGTGAAGGATGCTTTGTTGCGAAATAGGAAGCCAATTCTAGATTTAACTTTGGATTGGAGATGTTTGATATGGGTCTGGAAGGAGAGTTTACAGTCTAACCAGACACCTAAGTATTTGTAGTTGTCCACGTATTCTAAGTCAGAGCCGTCCAGAGTAGTGATGTTGGACAGGCGGGTAGGTGCAGGTAGTGATCGGTTGAAGAGCATGCATTTAGTTTTACTTGTATTTAAGAGCAGTTGGAGGCCACGGAAGGAGAGTTGTATGGCATTGAAGCTTGCCTGGAGGGTTGTTAACACAGTGTCCAAAGAAGGGCCGGAAGTATACAGAATGGTGTCGTCTGCGTAGAGGTGGATCAGAGACTCACCAGCAGCAAGAGCGACCTCATTGATGTATACAGAGAAGAGAGTCGGTCCAAGAATTGAACCCTGTGGCACCCCCATAGAGACTGCCAGAGGTCCGGACAACAGACCCTCAGATTTGACACACTGAACTCTATCAGAGAAGTAGTTGGTGAACCAGGCGAGGCAATCATTTGAGAAACCAAGGCTGTTGAGTCTGCCGATGAGGATGTGGTGATTGACAGAGTCGAAAGCCTTGGCCAGATCAATGAATACGGCTGCACAGTAATGTTTCTTATCGATGGCGGTTAAGATATCGTTTAGGACCTTGAGCGTGGCTGAGGTGCACCCATGACCAGCTCTGAAACCAGATTGCATAGCAGAGAAGGTATGGTGAGATTCAAAATGGTCGGTAATCTGTTTGTTGACTTGGCTTTCGAAGACCTTAGAAAGGCATGGTAGGATAGATATAGGTCTGTAGCAGTTTGGGTCAAGAGTGTCCCCCCCTTTGAAGAGGGGGATGACCGCAGCTGCTTTCCAATCTTTGGGAATCTCAGACGACACGAAAGAGAGGTTGAACAGGCTAGTAATAGGGGTGGCAACAATTTCGGCAGATAATTTTAGAAAGAAAGGGTCCAGATTGTCTAGCCCGGCTGATTTGTAGGGGTCCAGATTTTGCAGCTCTTTCAGAACATCAGCTGAATGGATTTGGGAGAAGGAGAAATGGGGAAGGCTTGGGCGAGTTGCTGTTGGGGGTGCAGTGCTGTTGACAGGGGTAGGAGTAGCCAGGTGGAAAGCATGGCCAGCAGTAGAAAAATGCTTATTGAAATTTTCAATTATGGTGGATTTATCAGTGGTGACAGTGTTCCCTATCTTCAGTGCAGTGGGCAGCTGGGAGGAGGTGTTCTTATTCTCCATGGACTTTACAGTGTCCCAGAACTTTTTTGAGTTAGTGTTGCAAGAAGCAAATTTCTGCTTGAAAAAGCTAGCCTTGGCTTTTCTAACTGCCTGTGTATAATGGTTTCTAGCTTCCCTGAACAGCTGCATATCACGGGGGCTGTTCGATGCTAATGCAGAACGCCATAGGACGTTTTTGTGTTGATTAAGGGCAGTCAGGTCTGGGGAGAACCAAGGGCTATATCTGTTCCTGGTTCTAAATTTCTTGAATGGGGCATGTTTATTTAAGATGGTTAGGAAGGCATTTTTAAAAAATATCCAGGCATCCTCTACTGACGGGATGAGGTCAATATCCTTCCAGGATACCCCGGCCAGGTCGATTAGAAAGGCCTGCTCGCTGAAGTGTTTCAGGGAGCGTTTTACAGTGATGAGAGGAGGTCGTTTGACCGCTGACCCATTACGGATGCAGGCAATGAGGCAGTGATCGCTGAGATCTTGGTTGAAGACAGCAGAGGTGTATTTAGAGGGGAAGTTGGTTAGGATGATATCTATGAGGGTGCCCGTGTTTAAGGCTTTGGGGAGGTACCTGGTAGGTTCATTGATAATTTGTGTGAGATTGAGGGCATCAAGTTTAGATTGTAGGATGGCTGGGGTGTTAAGCATGTTCCAGTTTAGGTCGCCTAGCAGCACGAGCTCTGAAGATAGATGGGGGGCAATCAGTTCACATATGGTGTCCAGAGCACAGCTGGGGGCAGAGGGTGGTCTATAGCAGGCGGCAACGGTGAGAGACTTGTTTTTAGAAAGGTGGATTTTTAAAAGTAGAAGTTCAAATTGTTTGGGTACAGACCTGGATAGTAGGACAGAACTCTGCAGGCTATCTTTGCAGTAAATTGCAACACCGCCCCCTTTGGCAGTTCTATCTTGTCTGAAAATGTTGTAGTTTGGAATTAAAATGTCTGAATTTTTGGTGGTCTTCCTAAGCCAGGATTCAGACACAGCTAGAACATCCGGGTTGGCAGAGTGTGCTAAAGCAGTGAATAGAACAAACTTAGGGAGGAGGCTTCTAATGTTAACATGCATGAAACCAAGGCTATTACGGTTACAGAAGTCGTCAAAAGAGAGCGCCTGGGGAATAGGAGTGGAGCTAGGCACTGCAGGGCCTGGATTCACCTCTACATCGCCAGAGGAACATAGGAGGAGTAGAATAAGGGTGCGACTAAAAGCAATAAGAATTGGTCGTCTAGAACGTCTGGAACAGAGAGTAAAAGGAGGTTTCTGGGGGCGATAAAATAGCATCAAGGTATAATGTACAGACAAAGGTAAGGTAGGATGTGAATACAGTGGAGGTAAACCTAGGTATTGAGTGATGAAGAGAGAGATATTGTCTCTAGAAACATCATTGAAACCAGGAGATGTCATTGCATGTGTGGGTGGTGGAACTAATAGGTTGGATAAGGTATAGTGAGCAGGACTAGAGGCTCTACAGTGAAATAAGCCAATAAACACTAACCAGAACAGCAATGGACAAGACATATTGACATTAAGGAGAGGCATGCTTAGTCGAGTGATCAAAAGGGTCCAGTGAGTGGAGAGGTTGGTTTAGGGTCACGGCGATTTAGACAGCTAGCCAAGCCAACCGGTAGCAAGCTAGCATAGGATGGAGTCTGTTGTTAGCCACCTCTTGCGTTCGGTCAGTAGATTAGTGGGGTTCCGTGTGGTAGAGGGGATTAATCAAAATCACACAACAAAAATAAGAACAATAGATATAGTTATAGAGGCCCGAGAAGAAAACATAATAATTCAAATAAATAAATTGTCCGATTGTCTATTCAGAATAGCAGCCGGAAAGACAGCTAACGGTTAGCGGGCCGCAGATGGGCGTTCCGGTAACGTCGCGACAGAGGAGCCAGCCGGATCTCCTTCAGGTAGATAACGTCGGCAGTCCGGTTGTGAAGGCCCGGTGGGGCTCCGCGTAGGCAGTGAAACGGGTCCGGATAGGTGACTGCAGCCCAGGAGTGAATGATGGAACTCAGGCGTGATTGACGGAGCTGGCTAGCACCGGAACAATCGATGTTTGCTCCGGAATCGACGAAAGCCGACTGTCACACGGATAGCAGCTAGCTAGCTGTGAGATCCGGGTATGAATGTCCAGAGAGCAGTTGAAATCCAGGGACATGGAGAGAAAAATTGGTCCGGTATGTTCCGTTCCGAGCCGTGCTGCGCCGTACAAAACTGGCGATAGATTTTCGATAGATTTTCGAACTAAAGGACAGCCGATGACCACAAACCGTGGTTAGCTTCTGATTAGCTTCTGGGCTAGCTCCTGGCTAGCTTCTGGCTAGTTTCTGGCCAGCCTCCTGGAGTTTCTGGCTAGCTTCCTGAAGGATTGCAGATCTGAGGTAAATAATACTTTTTTATAAATATAAATTGGTGAGGCTGGTTGCAGGAGAGTGTTTAGAAGATGAGTTGATGGAAAATAAAAATAAAATGTATGTGAAAAAAGTTGTAAATATATATATATACAGGACACGACAAGACGAGGACAAAAGACGTCTGAACTGCTATGCGATCTTGGATGAGGTGGCTGTGAATGCGACAGGAATAAGCTTAGACCTTCTGCCGTTTCCCCAAGATGTCGGCAGCATTGTGACGCATTTGTAGGCATATCATTGGAAGATTGACCATAAGAGACTACATTTTCCAAATGTCCGCCTGGTGTCCTGCGTCGAAATTGGTGCGAAACACATGCTTCCACGAACGATATATCATCGAAGAGATATGTGAAAACACCTTGAGGATTGATTCTAAACCACGTTTGCCATGTTTTCAGTCGATATTATGGAGTTAATTTGGAAAAAAGTTCGCGTTTTGAGGACTGAATTTTCGGGGGGTTTTTTGTAGCCAAATGTGATGTACAAAACGGAGCTATTTCTAATACATAAAGAATATTTTTGGAAAAACTGAGCATTTGCTATCTAACTGAGAGTCTCCTCATTGAAAACATCCGAAGTTCTTCAAAAGGTAAATTATTTTATTTTAAGGATTTTATGTTTTTGTTGAAATGTTGCGTGCTGGATGCTAACGCTAACGCTAAATGCTACGCTAGCTAGCTACTTTTACACAAATGATTGTTTTCCTATGGTTGAGAAGCATATTTTGAAAATCTGAGATGACAGTGTTGTTTACAAAAGGCTAAGCTTGAGAGATGGCATATTTATTTCATTTCATTTGCGATTTTCATGAATAGTTAACGTTGCGTTATGGTAATGAGCTTGAGGCTGTAGTCACGATACCGGATCCGGGATGGGGAGATCAGAGAGGTTAAACTAGACATCGGGCCGATGTCGGCATTTTTTAGCTAATATCGGCAGATTCCGATATGCTCACCGACTATATCGTGCATCCTTAACAGCAGGCCTAATATTCTTTAATCTGTACGGTTACTTAGGGTTGAACTATCAGTAGCTAGCTAGCTTGCTTTGGCTAACGTTCGCTAGATAGCTATTAGCTGTGTACAAGGCGATTGTTTGAAAGAGAAACTCCCATCGACTACTATGAGATATAATAAGCAAAAATAAGGGAGTACTATCAACACGTAATAAAATGATAATTCCATGCTAGCTGAAGTACTCAACTGTCCTGAAGCCTTTTGCCCTGTTCTGAAAGAAGTCCCTTGGTTTACTGTCATGCTGTGGATGTTTGGTCAGGATGTATTGTTTTGATTTGTTCGTTTTTGTTATTTAACTAGGTAAGTCAGTTAAGAACAAATTGTTATTTTACAATGACAGCCTACCCCAGCCAAATCCTAATGACACTGGGCCAACTGTGCGCTGCCATATGGGACTCCCAATCACGGCCGGTTGTGATACAGCCTGGAATTGAACCAGGGTCTGTAGGGACGCCTCTAGCACTGAGATGCAGTGCCTTAGACCGCTGCACCACTCGGGAGCATCTTACATCTTACAATATTAAGTACTTCCCAAACAAAACACATTATGGGCGCTCCTAGTTATTTCTCAAAGTTTGTATGAAACCAAGAGAGAAACTTATCGCTGTATTTGCGTTTCATGACGATTGAGCTCAGTCATAACTTGTGTCAATTCAATGTGAGAGGTGAGTGACGGCGAGTGGGAATGAGAAGCCAGTGGCTTCGCGCAGCTACCAAACATCGCTGCTGAACAGAGAGCGCCGCCGAACAGAGAGCGCCGCCGAACAGAGAGCGCAGTTGCACTTGGACAAATTTTTCTTAGTAATAAATGAAATAATTAGACATTTACTCGGACACGTCACGACCATTAACAGGTCCGCAACCCACACTTTAAGAAAGGCTATAATAGTCGTATTGCTACATACTGTATATAAAGTCACACTCCATAATAAAAAGTAACAAGCATCTCTTGCTCTACCTCCCTCCATTAAAGCGCTGTTGATTCTCTCCCAGCATGTGCTTCACTTTCTTTGTACCTCCTGCTCTCCTCCTCTTCATCCCTCTCTGCTCCTCTCCATCCCTCTCTGCTCCTCTCCATCCCCCTCTTCCTCAACTGCTCTGAATAGCTGAATTATTAAGTGCCCCACCCAGTGCCCCACAGAGTGAACAGAGTGACAGTACACAGGGGTTGACAGAGAGAGAGGGGTAACGAGAGAATGTGAAGAGAACAATTTGAAGTGACGAGTGTATGTTTACTGTATGACCCTTCATTACACTACCACCCACTGCTTGCTGGTTGTTGGCATACCACAAGAGTGTTAGCTCACTGAGCTAAAGCCACGGAAAACTAACTTGGCACGTAACCTCTTAAATACACAGTGGTTCGCCAGAAGTAACTGATGGGTGAAGAAACATAGGGATTGAAGGAAGTCTCTAGGTTTTGCTTGCCTGAGGTAGAGTATCTCATGATAAGCTGTAGACCACACTATTTACCAAGATAGTTTTCATCTATATTCTTCGTAGCTGTCTATTTGCCACCACAAACCGACGCTGTCACTAAGACCACACTCAATGAGCTGTATATGGCCAAAAGCAAACAGGAAAATGCTCATCCAGAGGTGGCACTCCTATTAGCCAGGGAATTTAATGCAGGGAAACTCAAATCCGCCTTACCTAATTTCTACCAGCATGTTAAATGTGCAACCAGAGGGAAAAACACTCTGGACCACATTTACTCCACACAGAGAGATGCATACAAACCTCTCCCTTGCCCTCCATTTGGCAAATCTGACCATAATTCTATTCTCCTGATTTCTGCTTACAAGCCAAAACTAAAGCAGGAAGTACCAGTGACTCAGTCAACAAGAAAGTGGTCAGATGAAGCAGATGCTAAGTTACAGGACTATTTTGCTAGCACAGACCGTAATATGTTCCCGGGATTCTTCCGATGGTATTGAGGAGTACACCACATCAGTCACTGGCTTTATCAATAAGTGCATCGATGACGTCGTTCCCACAGTGACTGTACGTACATACCCCAACCAGAAGCCATGGATTACAGGCAACATCTGCACTGAGCTAAAGGGTAGAACTGCCGCTTTCAAGGAGTGGGATTCTAAACCGGAAGCTATGCCCTCCGACGAACCATAAACAGGCAAAACTAGAATCGTACTACACCAGCTCTGACGCTCGTCGGATGCGGCAGGTCTTGCAAACTATTACACACTACAAAGGGAAGCACAGCCGCAAGCTGCCTAGTGACACGAGCCTACCAGACGAACTAATTTACTTCTATGCTCGTGTCGATGCAAGTAACACTGAAACATGCATGAGAGCATCAGCTGTTCTGGACAACTGTGTGATCACGCAGATGTGAGTAAGACCTTTAAACAGGTCAACATTCACAAGGCCGCAGGGCCAGACAGATTACCAGGACGTGTGCTCAAAGCATGCGCTGACCAAATGGCACTGACATTTTAAACTTGTCCCTGACTGAGTCTGTAATACCAACATGTTTCAAGCAGACCACCATAGTTCCTGTGCTGCCGCACAGCAGGCGGTAGCCAAAAGGCTTCTTAACAGCTTCTACCCCCAAGCCATAAGCCTACTGAACAGCTAATCAAAGGGCTACCCAGACACCTATTTTATGCCGCTGCTACGCTCTGTGTATTATCTATGCAGACACTTTTACTCTACCTACATGTACATACTACCTTGACAAACCGGTGCACCCGCACATTGACTCTCTACCGGTACCCCCTGTATATAGCCTCCACATTGACTCTGTACCGGTACCCCCTGTTTATAGCCTCCACATTGACTCTGTACTGGTACCCCCTGTATATAGCCTCCACATTGACTCTGTACCGGTACCCCCTGTATATAGCCTCCACATTGACTCTGTACCGGTAACCCCTGTATATAGCCTCCACATTGACTCTGTACTGGTACCCCCTGTATATAGCCTCCACATTGACTCTGTACCGGTACCCCCTGTATATAGCCCCCACATTGACTCTGTATATAGCCTCCACATTGACTCTGTATATAGCCTCCACATTGACTCTGTATATAGCCTCCACATTGACTCTGTATATAGCCTCCACATTGACTCTGTACCGGTACCCCCTGTATATAGCCCCCACATTGACTCTGTATATAGCCTCCACATTGACTCTGTATATAGCCTCCACATTGACTCTGTATATAGCCTCCACATTGACTCTGTACCATTAATACCCTGTATATAGACTCACTATTGTTATTTTACTCCTGCTGTTTAATTACTTGTTTATTTTATTTTAATTTTTTACTTAACACTTTTTTTTTACTTCTTAAAGCATTGTTGGTTGTAAGTAAGCATTTCACTGTAAGGTCTACATCTGTTGTATTCAGCGCACGTGAAAAATAAAATCAGATTTATTTTTGATTTGATTGAAGAGATCTCTCTGTGTGAGTGAGTGAGTGAGTGAGTGTGTGAGTGAGACTTTCATGGCATTTGGCCTGGTGAGCAGCGGGTATATACTGGGGGTGAGTCACTGCTGTCCTGCTTGCCTTGCCCAAGCACGTGCGTGTTATATATACACAAGCCCTGCTCTGACGTTGTGACAAGGCCCTCAGACCCAGGGAGTAAGTCTGACGCACAATCAGAGAGAGAAACGGAAGCAGTCTGTGTGTGGTGGAACATCTCTGGCCCAGGACAAAATAAATAAATGTCACGACTTTCTGCATCAACCTGTGTGTGCGTGTCAGTCGAGCTTGACATTTTTTGGTCAGGACAAACTTCTGGCATTACACCATAACAAGTAGTCACAGAATAACACCCAATGAAATAGATTTTCCCCCTGAAAATGGCATGCTAAACAACCCAGCTCTTGACAACAGAAGTGTTTCAATGTTTTGTATTACCAGGCAGAATGGTGATGTCTCCTTCCACGGAAACCCTGTCACGCAAAACACTGAACAGCCACATTCAACAGGCATCACTGTGTCCACTGTGTATTTGTTTGGCCCTGGTAATCCCGAGGACCCTGTCACTCTTAAGCCACCCGTCTCATAAATAGTGGTTTCGTAGTGCATCCTCAACATGTGTGAGTGTGTACGCAAAGGAGGCCATATTACACCTACACAGGGTATAGTAGGGATAGGGTATAGCAGCCACGTCTAACCCTTACAGCCGTCTCATCATCAGGGCTATGGCTATGTGATCCATACACAGCCAGCGGGACAGAGGATCACATCCAACACAGTAATGGCGAGGTAAGAAGAGAAGAGAAGGAGTGAAAAAAACTCTCCCTTTTCATGAGAGGAGAAATGCCATTTACACCCCCAGAGACAGAGAGGCCGTTGGACAGGTGTGAGCCACTCATGAAAGCATTCTCCATCATTTTGGGACTGAGCCAAACTGATGTCCTGCAGCAAATCCATTAAAATATCACAACGAGAGAAAGAGAGAGAAAGAGAGAGAGAGAGAGAGAAAGAGAGAGAAAGAGAGAGAAAGAGAGAGAAAGAGAGAGAAAGAGAGAGAGAGAGAGAGAGAGAGAGAGAAAGAGAGAGAAAGAGAGAGAAAGAGAGAGAAAGAGAGAGAAAGAGAGAGAAAGGATTGCAGTGTCCACTTAGCAGATATGTTGGTAGGCCCTTCATGCTCTAACTAAAACAAATTGACAAACATCACTCTTCTACCAGTTACTGTGTGTTCATAGGACCGTCCCTACCTTCCCTCGCTATTTAAATTTCAAGAACCATGTCCTCCATCCTCCCTCCTTTAGCCTGACCTTTTCCATTCCTTGTACCCTCCATCTTTCCACTGCCTCTCCCCCCCCCCCCCCCCCAATCTCTTTACCCTTCACTCGGCCTTCCCCCTCTCTCTGTAATGCCGGTCCAGCTCCTTGAGGGTTTGACCTGTCCTCAGAACACACGGGGGATCTGGGTTGTTATCTGAACATGACTGAAGCCAGGAGGCAGAGGGGGAAAATCACAGCTCCATGCTACTTCTGGCAACCTGCCTTCTCTTAGTGACTGGCTGCTTTAAACTGGCAGCAGCATATGACTGCTGCCTCTGGGGGAGTCACACTAGTACCCCAGTGTTCAAGTTGAAAGGATGTTTTTCACAACGTTCACAGAACAGCACTGGCACGAGTTGTCAGGGAGAGTGCACGAGTTGCACGGAACTAAATTATGTTGTCTTTGTATTTCAGTTTCAGCATACATGTTTTTTTTAACCTTTATTTAACGAGGGAAGTTAGTTAAGAACAAATTCTTATTTATAATGACGGCCTACACCGGCCAAACCCGGACGATGTTGGGCCAATTATGTGCTGCCCTATGGGACTCCCAATCACGGCCGGTTGTGATACAGCCTGGTTTCGAACCAGGGTGTCTGTAGTGACGCCTCAAGCACTGAGATGCAGTCCCTTAGACCGCTGCGCTACTTGGGAGCCCTACAATCAGGCTGCACATAGGGTGGCAGGCAAAGGCAAGTGCACACACACAGAATCCCGCCGCCCACTGTATTTCCTGTGACTAGATAGCAAGCCAAGTAAATGCAGACCTTGATGCAGCGATTACCTAACTGTGTGTGTGTGGAGGTCCTGAACTGAGGACTCTCTTTCTTTCTCTCAGGGAGTGTTGGGTTTCGCTGCTCGCTCCGTCTTGCTCCACGGCCCAAAGTGGCAATTTTCACCAGGGTAATTCGAAGCCAGCCATGCAAACTGGGAGAGGGCACGGGAGTGCCTTCGACCCTTAATTACTCTTTAACGAGCACTTCTGAGGGTGTTTATGAATTAATGGCCTCTTGTCTGTCAGGGGGTGGAGACATCAGTTCGAGGGGGACAAATAGGGAGAGTTGTGGTGGTGTGAAATCCCCCCCCCCCTCCCCTCCCCCCCATCCCACCCCTGTGGAGTTTCTAAAGCTCTTGGACTTACACACTGACAGTCTGTATACGGTCTCTGTACGTAATGTCTTCATGACGCACCAAGTTAACAGATTTTTTTCAGTGACTCCCAAGCATGCTCAATTTATTTTCCCTGTCCTCCAGCATCCATGGGAGAGGTCAGTCTTTTTAAGGGCCTAGTTTAAGGGGCTGGGGGCAGGGGGTGTGGATGGGTAGTGAGAGAGACATGCCAGTGCCATCTCCCACTCCCTATATCAATCCCATACCCTCTATCTGTCCCCCTCTCTGTCCATATATGCATCCCAGAACAGGATTAGGCTGGGTGCCCAGTGGTGACACAAGGGCATTGGAGGTTCAGGTGGACTCAGGCAGAGTGAGGGCCTGAGAGAGAGGGCAAAGAGGGAGGGAAGGATGGGAGTGGGAGCATTGAGACAGAAGTGAGATAAACAGCTTAAAATCATTAATGGGAGAATGAGTGAAAGAGCGAGCCAGGGAGAGTGAGTGAGCAACAAAGAGTGACGAAGAGGGAGAGCTGGTACACTCTGTAATAAAATAGAGGAAAGGTGAAGGCTGTGAAACCATAATTGATGAGAGGGCAGAATTAAGAAGGTTCAGCCAAAGGCCAAAGACTCCTGGAACTGTCTGTGTCCGGAGAACTCTTTAAGAGTTCCAAGCTCGAAGGGCCGGTTCTTATGAAATCATGTATTGGGTGCCTATAATGGCATGAATCTCTTCAACATTTGCTCTCCCCATGTTATCATTAGGCTTGCAATGTGTGTGTGCACAGATCGATATGGCATACAGAACAAAACACACTAACACCACTGTCGATTGCCGTCACTGTGTCTTGTCTTCTCAATGGCACAACAAATCCTCTTTCTCTTCCTGGGTCACAGTGTGTTCAGTTCCATTATTACTGTAACTGCTGCCACGATTAACGGCTGCCACGGTTAACGGCTGCCCTGCCCTGACTGCCATGCTCCAAATTACCACAATGACTAGAGGGAGAATAATAATGAGAACCATTGGGCTCCTGACCCCTTCTGTCTCATCCTCCAGTATTTATGCTGCAGTAGTTTATGTGTCGGGGGGCTAGGGTCAGTTTGTTATATCTGGAGTACTTCTCCTGTCCGATCCGGTGTCCTGTGTGAATTTAAGTATGCTCTCTCTAATTCTCTCTTTCTCTCTCTCGGAGGACCTGAGCCCTAGGACCATGCCTCAGGACTACCTGACATGATGACTCATTGCTGTCCCCAGTCCACCTGGCTGTGCTGCTGCTCCAGTTTCAACTTTTCTGCCTGCAATTATTATTATTTGACCATGCTGATCATTTATGAACATTTGAACATCTTGGCCATGTTCTGTTATAACCTCCACCCGGCACAGCCAGAAGAGGACTGGCCACCCCACATAGCCTGGTTCCTCTCTAGGTTTCTTCCTAGGTTTTGGCCTTTCTAGGGAGTTTTTCCTAGCCACCGTGCTTCTACACCTGCATTGCTTGCCGTTTGGGGTTTTAGGCTGGGTTTCTGTACAGCACGTTGAGATATCAGCTGATGTACGAAGGGCTATATAAATTAATTTGGCTCCCATCACTCTCTCTGCCTGTATGAAATAATCTCTCTCCATGTTCGCTGATGATCCATTCATCTGGGTCTGTGCCCATCTAGTCCTCCCCTTTTGGGAAGATTAACATTTTGCAGTGGGAGAAAGAGGTCACAGAAAGATATTTTCAGCATTGGCTACTTTGCTACCAAATCAGTGGTTTTCCAACATGGCTTCTGATGTGGAGCTCCTTGATTTTCTCTATAACAAGCACAACAGATGAGGTTTCTTTACCATTGCATGTAGCCTATATTTTTAAAAAAAATGTAAGAATCCGGTAGCCCGGACTTGGAGACCGCCACATTAGAGGTTTATGTGTCTAGGAGCCTGAAAGAGCCCATGTCGTCAAGGGACAAATAGTGGTTTCTCTCTCACAGTGGGGTCAATACACCCTCTCTACAAATACACCAGACCAAGTGGGAGCTCCATACAGCTCTTTTGTGTAAAATCATATAATGGCACTGAAGGGGCACAGTACACAACAAATTCCAGAGCTCAGTAGGATGGTGGGTTGTGATAGCATTAGGCCTAAATGTTCTGGCTATTTAAGAAAGAACACTGTCCCATAGTTGTTGTGATATGACAAAGCAGGTTTAAGGCGTCAGCATGCTTCAGTTTGGCTGAAGCCCAGCCGAACGAGTGTTCTCACAAACTCCCTTGAAAGACCTTCACTTGAAAAACAAAAAAAGGGGCAATAGTGCAGTTTGTCCATTTTGAGACACCGTAGCCAGTAGACTTCCTCAAAATATAGTCTGGATTCATCTAAGATAATTAATGACAGATTAGAGTTAATAAGTTTTTGCTGACGAGATCTTAGTCGCACAATTTTATAGATAAAAAAAAAAAAATGAAAAATCTGCATGAAAACGAGTCGTCTCTGGTTGAATGACAAAGACTTTTGAAGAATGCCTACTGTTGACCAATCACTGATGCAGGGGCATAAACTAAAGTTCAAAGACAAAGTCTATCTCCAGAAAAAAGTGTGCTCCCAAAAATCCCGAAAAAACCCTCACCAAAGTCTGAACAAAAACGTCACAAAATGTGGTAATATATGCATGAACTCTAACAAACTGTTTGGTCTGGGAATCATGACAGTCTTTCGTTTCACCGGACGCACATGACCTGGACGTTGATTAAGGTAGTCCCTGCACCTCTCTGATTCAGATGGGTTAAATGATGAAGACACATTTCCGATGAATGCATTCAGTTGTGCAACTGACTAGGTATCCCCTTTATCAGACCTGACGTGATTGAGTTTAAGACTGTTGTGTCGGCCTTTCTTAAAACAGTTGAGTCAGCCATAGAAAACCCAACTGAGCTAGGCTAGTGTTCGGTCTCGCTAACAAACTAATGATTTCTACTGTCAGCACTAAATTATTTAGCACCTTGATTTCCAATCAGGTTGTACAGCAGTGTTGCTCAATCTATTTCTGTATTGTAAGTTTGAAAGGGATACTTTGGGATTTTGTCAATGAGGCCCTTTATCTACTTCCCCAGAGGTCAGGTGAACTGGTGGATACCATTTTTGTCTCTGTGTCCAGTATACGAAAGAGGTAGTTTCACGTGCACACTAGCAGACACCCGTAAACGTCCAGTCACTGAGCTAACACTAGTTAACATTGACTCGCGAAACTACCTATAACTTCCTTCATACTGGACACTAAGAAATAAAAATGCTATGCACGAGTTCACCTGACTCTGGGGAAGTAGATAAAGGCCCTCATTGACAAAATCCCGAAGTCTCCCTTTAACCCGGCACTAACACACCCCTTCAACTAATCAACAGCTTGGTGATTCGTTAATAATTTTAGGCGTGGATTGAGGGTAATGGTTGTGTGCTGAGAAGACTCTGTGGTAGTTTCTGACTTCTGTCCTTTAGGCCACGTTTCCCCCCAACCAAAAACACAAGTGCAGGCCACACAGAGCAGCAGAATGGCTTGCCCTCCCTCAGTCAGCAAACAGTAGTTTCCCTAATGCCAAAATCAAACAGGTCTCCTCCCAAATTTAACAACAGGACTACAGAGAGCGCCAAACCCTGCATTCCACATACATACCTGTCATTGCAACAGCAGCAGCAAACCGTGTACCATAAAAACTGTGTTGCCACGGTGACCTACCTTAACACAGGGGTGTGGCGGCGCTGTGGGTGCGCCCTGAAACTACACCTTACCCCTGAGCGTCCGTATTGTCTGACTGTCCCAGATAGCCTACAGTACCTTAATCCGTCATCACAATAAACTGTCTGATAAGGAGAAGAACACTGATAAACTCAGTTTCCATACAGGTCTCTTATTCCCTAGAACATGTTCATGCTATTGTCCACATCTAGGAGCGAAATGGGTTAGTTCTGGCATTTATGCGGCATTTACAGTACAATGTGAATAAAATAGTATCTCTCAGCTGGAACCACTTCACACATCCGGAAGCCTAATGGAAGGAATAACAGTAGAGAACTGTGGGGTGTAGGTGGATAGAAACTGGAAGCTACATTAGGCTACTCAAAACAATGTGCATTTCAAACAGCACATTAGTTTGCATAAATATCACAAATCGGCCTTGGGCTGAATTACAGTTTTTAAACTGTAGTAGACAAAACAGTGGACACACCATGGTGGATTCTAATGGGATTTACTTACACATTGCTGTCATTGCTCTTTTGTCTGGGCTGTGGGTGAGAGCAGTTTATGAACTACTCTGCCAGACTGCAAAGCAGGCTACTGTATGTAAACCCTGTCGGCTACAGTAGCCTACAATGTGAAGCTCTTTTATTCTGGCAAATAAACATCACTTTCTGCAATGTGTGGGAAAAAAAAGTGTGCTATGAAGAGTGTTTAATGTCCATCTAAGCGCAGCTGTTAAATCAACAGTGTAACAACCAGCGATACAATAGGCTAACAATAATCATCCCAACGAATATAAACTGTGTGCGGGAATTTGATCTTTGGATTGTAGACCCATTGTGGAACAAGCCAATAGGCTATGGGATAGCATTTAGAAATTCCCCAATTGATTTAAGCACAAAACAAATGGAAACAAATGGAAAAACTGGGAAGCAATTAGAATTATTTAAAGAAAACAGACAGCCTACGATGTAAACCAAACACGACGGTATCAAACAGTGGAAGCACAAGTGATGTTAATGAATGAGTCGAAGGCTACTCGGTAATAACATATTCGAGCCTACTTAATATAATAAGTGCATTCTTTAATGTAAAAGGAAAACATTACATTTGTATGTTAACCATATTTTACTGGAAGCCTGTAATAACGCACATATAGCCTATCAACTGCACCGTGTGGAGTGTGGACACAAAGACAGTGCCCTACCTAAAGAATCAGAAAGTGACGGTCTACACTAGTGAACGGACAACATGGTCCATGGATATTGTCCCCGTCTAGGCCTTGTACCAAACAAAGGATAGGCTACGTTGTATGTTTGTACCCACTGACGTGTCATAGTTTGCATTACTACATTTGTGAAAAGAAAACACAGCAGCCATAGCCTATAGTTCACGCCACAAACATCAAGCCCGGGCGACCACACCAACTTTACGCTCAGTTGAAAATTGTCCTTACCTTGGTGTTCACTCCAACGAGAACAAGCAACGGGGACTGGAGAGCCACACACACTGGGGAAGAAACAGAAAACCTTGTCACAAACCAACCGAGTCGTGAGCAAAAGCGCAACAAAACTAAATTCACGTATTTGGTTCGGTTTCTCAGAACGATTCCTTTCTCTGGCCCAGCTATTCCACTCGCTGCTTGCTAGTTCTCTCCCCCTCTAGCACAAGCTGCCTCCACCACAATCCACTCGTCCGACTGGTGACGTCACCGCCGAGGGACAATGCGTGGTATGACATGAGATTGATTTACTGCTACTAATCATACAATATACGTTGTTGAATGACTGGTTATTTTGCATTCGGAAGTTGCCTTCATAATCAAGGAGGAAATTGAAATAGTCTACTTTAAAGGTATTCAGCTCAATTTACACAGTGATATAACAAGTAATCAACTTTATTCTGTTTTTATTTGCATTTGCGTGACATGTTGAGTTTCCAGGTTGCTGTGTAAAGGGCAAGTTGCTGCCTTGGCCTGGAAGCCAGGACAATCACTCCAATCTGACCTTTGTTCAATGTTTATTCTGCAGCACTGTTTCCTCATGAAAACATTATTTTTCCTTTATTTAACTAGGCAAGTCAGTTAAGAACAAAATCTTATTTACAATGACGGCCTACCCCAGTCAAACCCTAATCCAGACAATGCTGGACCTATGGGACTCCCAATCACGGCCGGTTGTGATACAGCCTGAAATCCAACCAGGGTCTGTAGCACTGAGATGCAGTGCCTTAGACCACTGCACCACTCAGGAGCCCGAGCAATTATCCATTTTTATTTTGAGGAAGTATAACCAATTAAATGGAGTTTGTGACTACTGAATGCAACCCACTGTGATGTTCAGTATTATTTTGTACAGAATTTCCTGTTTCACCCATATTAAAAAAAATGTTGTCACTACTGAACGTGGCCCATGTCTCAGGGAATAAAAAGAAACATCACTGTGGAGTTCCAAAGCTAGATGTATGTTAGGAGAAGTGCAATATTATCATGTTAGGAGACGTGTACTTGCAATGTGGAGGAGGTTGAAGAGAGTGAAGGAGGTAGAGTGAATTGGTTGAAGAGAGTGAGGGAGGTAGAGTGAATTGGTTGAAGAGAGTGAGGAAGGTAGAGTGAATTGGTTGAAGAGAGTGAGGGAGGTAGAGTGAATTGGTTGAAGAGAGTGAGGGAGGTAGAGTGAATTGGTTGAAGAGAGTGAGGGAGGTAGAGTGAATTGGTTGAAGAGAGTGAGGGAGGTAGAGTGAATTGGTTGAAGAGAGTGAGGGAGGTAGAGTGAATTGGTTGAAGAGAGTGAGGGAGGTAGAGTGAATTGGTTGAAGAGAGTGAGGGAGGTAGAGTGAATTGGTTGAAGAGAGTGAGGGAGGTAGAGTGAATTGGTTGAAGAGAGTGAGGGAGGTAGAGTGAATTGGTTGAAGAGAGTGAGGGAGGTAGAGTGAATTGGTTGAAGATGGCGGGAATAAAAGGGGTCCACTTTCTCCAAAAATATGACAAAACATTTTCCCCGCCATCTTCAACCGATTCAAGCTCACCCTCTACCTCCCTCACTCTCTTCGACCTCCTCCACACTGCAAGTACACAAAAAATGAGTCATATTTTTGGAGAAAGTGGATCCCCTGCCTTTTGGCTGATCCATATGTGGTTTCAGGGTGGGTGAAAATGGAGTTGGTTGCTGTGGAATCGGTGAAGGTAATACGAAGTGGTCTTGTGATAATTGTTTGTGTTTCTGCCAGTCAGAGGGAACAGGCGCCACACGAATGGGGTCAAGAGCTGTGGCTTGTTTTGTTCTCAAAAAATAGTGCCATTGAAAGGAGTGAATACTGGGGTAGCTGTACATGAAAAAGTGGACCAACTGAAGGGGAAGATTCCAGGTATTTGTGAATCTCATTGTTTGGTGTGACGCATACAGGGTGGCGTGAGTGGTGGAACAGAAGACTCATTGAACAGAAGAGTTATTTTGAGTTGATGTTGAGTCTTTGCCCGTTATCCCATACAAGCTTTTCTGTTATTCCAAACAAGCTTTTGTGCCGAATCCATTACGTTGTTACAGGTGTCAAGCTTATGGGCATGTGGCAGCAGTGTGTAGGAGGGAGGTAGGTGTGCAGAAGGGCATGAGACAAAGGAATGTGTAGTATTGGGGAAAGAAGTGGTATGTGTTAATTGTAGGGGTGCTCATGGGGTTGGGGATCAGAAGTGTCCAGTATGAGAGAGGCAGTTTGAGGTTACCAGTGTTAGAGTAGTGCAGAGGGTGTCATATGATGAGGCAGTGAAGAAAGTTATATATGAGAACTTGTTCTCAACTGACCTACCTGGTTAAATAAAGATGAAATAAAAACATGAAATAAAAAAGTAGAGGAAGATGGGTCAATGGGGAGGGATCCTGAGAGGATTCGTGTGAGCAGTAGATCTGTGCCAACACAGAGGGATAGGACCTTGAGTGATATATGCTTCAGTAAGACGTACTTTATAACGTTCATAGCAATAGTTAACTGTATTTCAGCGATGGAACTTCAGTTGCAGAAAATAGAGGTCGTGCGGTGGCAGAGAACAATTTGAGTGTACGAGATTTGATGTCAGAAGAGTTACAGGGTGTGTTGAGTGGTTGAATCCCGTCCTCCCAGGCCGTTGGCCTGAGCTAGGACCAGATAGGTTTCAATAGTGTAATAGGGTGGTGGGTTTTTAATGAGTGCAGGGTTAGATGGCAGGTTTTTTTTTTTTTAATATAGTGGTTATTTTTTCCCTTTCCCCCCTTTTTCCACGCAAAGTATAAGGGATTTATACCCCAGTCTAGTTGGTGGCGGCAATGCAACATTTATTGGATGCCAACCACCGTTAAACCTCAAAGAAGAAGAGGGCCAACTCTGCCTTTGACCAGCTCTTAATTCCAATAAGGAAACCCTGCTCTCTGTGTAATTACAGAACAACTAGTCTGGTGTAGCCAGACCTACAAAATTAGGTCGTTGTCCCCCCTTGTCACGTTCGTCGTATGGAGGAGACCAAACGGCAGCGTGATATGAATGCATCTTCTTTGATAAGACGAAGAACACTTAAACAAAACAAACAAACTAATAAGACGAACGTGAAGCTATACTATAAATGTGCAGACACAGGCAACTAGACAATAACCCACGAAATACACAAAGAAGATGGTTCCCAATCAGAGACAACGATAAACACCTGCCTCTAATTGAGAACCAATCTAAGCAACCATAGACATAAAACACCTAGATGATAAACAACCCCATAAACCTACAAAAACCCTAGACAGTACAAAAACACATACAGTGGAGCAAAAAAGTATTTAGTCAGCCACCAATTGTGCAAGTTCTCTCACTTAAAAAGATGAGAGAGGCCTGTATTTTTCATCATAGGTACACTTCAACTATGACAGGCAGAATTAGACATTGTAGGATTTTTAATGAATTTATTTGCAAATGATGGTGGAAAATAACTATTTGGTCACCTACAAACAAGCAAGATTTCTGGCTCTTACAGACCTTCTTTAAGAGGCTCCTCTGTCCTCCACTCCACCAGCATCGCCGGCGTGACAGGCGGCATTGGCAGCTCCTGGTTGGCTGAAGGCTCTGGCGGCTCCTGGCTGACTGACGGCTCTGGCGGCTCCGGACAGGAGGGAGACTCTGGCGGCTCCGGACAGGAGGGAGACTCTGGCGGCTCCGGACAGGAGGGAGACTCTGGCGGCTCCGGACAGGAGGGAGACTCTGGCGGCTCCGGACAGGAGGGAGACTCTGGCGGCTCCGGACAGGAGGGAGACTATGGCGGCTCCGGACAGGAGGGAGACTATGGCGGCTCCGGACAGGAGGGAGATTCTGGCGGATGCGGACTGCGACCCGTCGTGGTAGGTTCCCGGACTGCGACCCGTCGTATGAGATTCCGGTCTGCGGCCCGTCGTATGAGGTTCCGGTCTGTAGACTGTTGCCGGACGCTCTGGACTGGGTACTGTTGCAGGACGCTCTGGACTGGGTACTGTTGCCAGACGCTCTGGACTGGGTACTGTTGCCAGACGCTCTGGACTGGGTACTGTTGCCAGACGCTCTGGACTGGGTACTGTTGCTAGACGCTCTGGACTGGGTACTGTAGCCAGACGCTCTGGACTGGGTACTGTAGCCAGACGCTCTGGACTGGGTACTGTTGCCGGACGCTCTGGACTGGGTACTGTTGCTGGACGCTCTGGTCTGGCGAGGCGCACTGTAGGCCTGGTGCGTGGTGCCGGTACTGGAGGTACCGGGCTGGGGACACGCACCTCAGGGCGAATGCGAGGAGTACTGGATCCTGGAGGCGCACTGGTGGCCTGGTACATGGTGCCGACACTGGTGGTACCGGGCCGAGGACACGCACCTCAGGGTGAGTGCGGGGAGCTCTACCTTGGGGCGGCGATATTCCCCTGGTTGTGCCCAGGGGCCTCCGCTGTCCAGAATTTCCTCCCAAGTCCATGAGTCCTGCGATCGCTGCTGCTGCCTTTTACCACGCTGCTTGGTCCTTTGTTTGTGGGTTATTCTGTCACGTTCATCGTATGGAGGAGACCAAGGTGCAGCGTGATATGAATAAATCTTCTTTAATAAGATGAAGAACACTTAAACAAAACAAACAAACTAATAAGACGAACGTGACGCTATACTATAAATGTGCAGGCAACTAGACATAGACAATAACCCACGAAATACCCAAAGAAGATGGCTGCCTAAATATGGTTCCCAATCAGAGACAACGATAAACACCTGCCTCTAATTGAGAACCAATCTAGGCAACCATAGACATATATAAACACCTAGATGATAAACAACCCCATAAACCTACAAAACGCCAAGACAGTACAAAAACACATACATCACCCATGTCACACCCTGACCTAACCAAAACAATAAAGAAAACAAAGAATACGCAGGTCAGGGCGTGACACCCCTCCGTATAGGTAAGCCTGGTTCTCGACGAGGCTAAAGAACAACAAACTACTAGAACTAATCTCTCTGTTGCACTTCCATTTCCCTCCCTGATCTGGTTTGGCTTTGGTTCTTTAGAAGTAAATCATTGCATTACATGCTCCATTTAATAGCATAGTGTAAACAAACATGACAACGATACAATGCAAGGAAGGAAACAATGTGAATTCCTCTAATGGAGACAATTTGAATGCGGTCATTGCAAAACGGGAGAACAATTAATTGGGTAATGGGTTCAATTTGACTGAATCGGCTCTCTCCTTAATGAGTGGTCCCTACTGTGGCAACATAGGGCCAACAGATAATCAGTGATTTGAAGAATGACTGAGGAGACCATTACATTTGGAGAGCGCTGCAGACATCTTTATTACTGTTACTATCCCCAACGGATGGAAGAACGCTCTATGATGGTAACTGATCGACTGGTATAGCTGTGGGAAGTTGTATGGGGGTGCTGTGAATATTTTGCATGGGTGGGGGGGTTATGGGAGAAAAACAATTTCCCCCACGCTGCAGAAAGCTGTGTCAATCCAGATAAAAATGTTTTGCACTGCAGAAGACCGCGATTGGTCCGCTAATACAGGCAGGGCTGACCCGCTCATTAGGTAGGATTAGGCGGTTTGAAGAGGGCGTAATTTTCTGAGCTAAACTGACCAAGACGCACATCCAACAACACAAATCTCACATAATTCTGGCCAAAAACAATGACAGCCAGTGGCGTATGGGCTTTTTATGTGAACGCTGATGCTGTCCTATGATAAGCAGTTCACACTTTTTCAAAGACAGAGGTGCAAAATATTTATCTTGTCCATTCCCAGCGCGCCTCTCCAGGGTGCTGCTGTAGGAGAGACGATGGAGTGAAAGCTGGTGATGGTGTGAAATAGGCTTTTAGAAGTGCCGTCTTTATCTTTTTACTTATCGTTAATGCCGTCTTTGGTGTGCTCACCAATGCACAATAACCTTTTTACCCCCTCCAATCACTTCTTATATCTGTGGAACAGCTTGTTGTGTTGTGGCCATAGACATATAACCCATAGAAGGGTTTTGGAACCTCTAAACCTGGCACCTTGACTGTTATCAATGTCATTTTCAGCCATTCCTGAACCTGAGACCAGAAACAGGCTACCTTAGAGCAATACCAAAACAAATGGTCTAATGATTCTGTATCCTCACAACAAAATCTGCAGAGCAGCGATGATTGTATGCCCCAAATATTCAAAATTTTGTTGGTGGCAAGAATTCTGTACAATAATTTTTGCTGAAAAGCACGAAGTCTTGAATCTTGCAACATTTTATATATCAATTCATACACCCTGTACCATGGAATCGGTACATCAAAATCTCTTCCCAACTATTTTGCAATCTGTACGGCACAGCTGTCAACATCCTGGTCCTCAAATGAAACTGGTATACTTTCCTATTGATGCTATTTTTATTCCTCCGCCAGTTTTGATCCTTTATATTGGGCAGACAGACCAGTTCCCAACCTCCTCCCGCTGCCACCTGTCCTCCATTTTTGGGGTAACGCTGTTATCAATTGGTTGTAATCTTGGATTGAGCAGTCCTTCCTTTACAATTCTGATAACTCCATGAAAGACATAACTCTACCATTCCAATGTCAAATATAATTTAAAAACAAAATACCCTTTTCAAACAAAAAATACTATTTTCCATAAATACAGGTATTTTATTAACCAATATATTAGAGTTTAGCCATAATATTTGTTGTAATGGTTGTTCTATCTTTTCAGGGGGATGAAATTGAAATTCTAGCCAGTTCTGCAATGCTTGTTTGAAAAAGAGAGATACTTTGAAAAAAGTTTCATTTTCAATTAATCAAACATGAGACATGGCAATCTGAATAAAGGTAAAAAGGACATTTTAACTTCTAATGGCTGGGGGCAGTATTGAGTAGCTTGGATGAATAAGGTGCCCAGAGTAAACTGCCTGCTACTCAGTCCCAGTTGCTAATATATGCATAGTATTAGTATATTTGGATAGAAAACACTCTGAAGTTTCTAAAACTGTTTGAATGATGTCTGTGAGTGTAACAGAACTCATATGACAGACAAAACACCTGAGAAAAAATCCAACCAGGAAGTGGGAAATCTGAGGTTGGTTGTTTTTCAACTCATTCCCTATTGAAGATACAGTGGGATATTGGTCATGTTGCACTTCCTAAGGCTTCCACTAGATGTCAACAGTCTGTAGAACCTTGTTTGATGCTTCTACTGTGAAGGGGAGAGGGGAGTCAGAGGTCTGCCAGAGAGCCACGAGCTGGTGACACTCGTTCACGTGAGAGCGAGCTCTGTTCCATTGCATTTCTACAGACAAAGGAATTCTCCAGTTGGAACATTATTGAAGATTTATGTTAAAAACATCCTAAAGATTGATTCTATACATCGTTTGACATGTTTCTACGGACTGTAACGGAACATTTAGATTTTTCGTCTGCTCCTAGTGAACGCGCGTCATGAATTTTGATTTGTGAACTGAACGTGCTAACAAAAGGAGCTATTTGGACATAAATGATGGACATTATCGAACAAAACAAACATTTATTGTGGAACTGGGATTCCTGGGAGTGCATTCTGATGAAGATCATCAAAGGTAAGTGAATATTTATAATGCTATTTCTGACTTCTGTTGACTCCAACATGGCGGGTGTTGTTTTGGGCTCTGAGCGCCATACTCAGATTATTGCATGTTTTGCTTTTTCAGTAAAGTTTTTTTGAATCTGACACAGCGGTTGCATTAAGGAGAAGTCTATCTAAAGTTCCATGTATAATACCTGTATTTTCATCAACATTTATGATGAGTATTTCTGTAAATTGATGTGGCTCTCTGCAAAATCACCGGATGTTTTTGGAACTACTGAACATAACGTGCCAATGTATACTGAGATTTTTTTATATGAACTTTATTCTAACCAAACATACATGTATTGTGTAACATGAAGTCCTATGAGTGTCATCTGATGAAGATCATCAAAGGTTAGTGATTCATTTATCTCTATTACTGCTTTTTGTGACTCTCTGTTTTTCTCTGAATAGGCACTCACCTAACATAATCGTTTGTGGTGTTTTCGCTGTAAAGCCTAATTGAAATCGGACACTGTGATGGGATTAACAAGAAGTGTATCTTTCAAATGGTGTGAAATACTTGAATGTTTGAGGAATTTTAATTATGAGATTTCTGTTGTTTTGAATTTGGTGCCTTGTACTTTCACTGGCTGTTGTCATATTGATCCCGTTAAAGGGATCTCAGCCATAAGAAGTTTTAAACAATGGATGAGCTTTTCTTAGAAATCTAGTTGAGAACCATTTAGAGTTCAAGTAAAACTTTTGGATAAGTAAAGTTTTTAGAGAGAGGTTTAGTGATTTTATATTTAATCATCTCAATCAACCCAGTTCATATTAATTATATAGATAGGCACGCTTTATTTAGTCTGGTTTAGCATCCCAGATAAAGCAACATATTTGTTGCTAATATGATTTGAAAAACTAATCATCAGGAGTAGGCAGTTCCATAAGTAAGTAAGTAAACTGAGATATGACTAAGGAGTTAATCAGGGAAATTTCTCCATAAATAGACAGGTATTTACCTCTTCGTGATTGCAGGATCTTGTCTATTTTTACACCTTTTCTATTGAAATTGAATGTGGAGAGCTCATTTATATATTTTGTGATATGAATACCGAGTATGTCTACTTCACCATCAGCCCATTTTCTAGGTAAACTGCAGGGTAATGTAAAAGTTGTATTTTTTTAAAGATCCAATACATAATATTTTACACTTATCATAATGAGGTTTTAGTCCAGAGAGTCCAGAAAAGTTATCTAGATCTTCAATGAGACATTGCAGGGATCTAGCTTGCAGACTTAATATAAAACTTGAGTCATCGGCATACATGGACACCTTTGTTTTTAAGTCTTGGATTTCTAATAGTTTGTTGTTATTTGATGGCTAGCATTTCGATGACCATAATGAATAGATATGGTGACAGCAGACACCCTTGTTTAACTCCTCTTGACAATTCAAAACTCTCTGAGCAGTAGTCGCTATTTGCTATTTTACACCTGGGGTTGCTATACATTACTTTTACCCATTTCATAAGAGAATCACTGAAATTGAAACAATCGAGGCATTTATATGGTCTTACTTTATAGAAGGCCTTTTCAAAATCCGCTATAAATACCAGGCCTGGCTTCTTAGATGTTTCATGGTGTTCTATTATTTCTAGCAGTTATCGTATACACGGATGGTACAATGATTCTTTACACTATACTATCTTATTTTTTCACATAAAGTGAAATTAGGCGAACTATTAGAGTTTTAGCAACCAGGAAATGGTGGAACAATTTCTGCATAGTGCAACTCTAAATTAAGACCAAAAAGCACATTCTTATGATAACCCATTTTGACTTTGAAGCTGTAATTACTAGTATCTGCTCTCTCATTAGCTAGAATGGTCCCACCTTATCTTGCCTCCTTTCGACTGCCTTCCATAATCTATGTCTATGGTTGATTGCCGCTGTCATTTGTCTTTTGCAAATTTCAAAATACCAATTGTGCGAAAAACATTGTTTGGGGAAAAAATGCTGTCATTAAATGTGTCATGTGATAGGTATTGTTATTTATATTGCAGATAGATTGTCTGCATAATTTCCAATCTCCCATATTTTATTTTGTCAATATTCCATCCTTCAGCTCCACTCAACGCCTCCCATCTATCTCTAAATACCAGTTTTGATTTCTATTTGCCAAATATTTTTTAACTGTGCTGTGATGTTTCACTAAAGTTCTGAACCTTTCTATTCTCATAGATTCTACATATTCTAAATTAAAGAAACATTTCTGCTAAGAGTATTATTATATTATTGATTGATTGACTATGACTTTTTAAATCACCCAGCAGTGCTATTAGTTCTAGGTAAATGTTGCTATTCTTCAGCCATTCCTGAACCTGCGACTAAAAACAAGCTACATATGCACAGTACAAACACAAATGATCTAATGATTCTGTCTCTTCGCAGCAAGAGTCTTGAATGTTAGTTTGCAGAGCTGGGATGGTTGTATCCCCCATATATATAATATTCTATTTGTTGCAAGAATTCTGTATAATAATATAAATTGAAAAAAGTTTTGAATCCAGCGCTATTTTGTGTATCAGTTCATAAATCATATGCCATGGAATCGGTACATTGAAAATCTCTTCCCAACTATTTTGCAATATATATGGCGCAGCTGTTAATTTTTAAGGTTTTACGTGCTTATATGAAACTGGTATACTTTTTTATTCATCACAATTTTCTTTAGCCAATTTTGGTCTTTAAATCAGGGCTGACAGACAAGTTTTTGACTTTCTCCCCCTTCCACAGTAATGCTGCAATTAGTTGGAAGTCATTTTGAGTTGAGCAGACATTTCAAAATATGTTTTATAGTTGCATGTGTGACATAACTCCACCAGTCCTATTTATGATATAATTTACAAAGATTACCTTTAAAAAAAATACAAAAAATGGATGCATTTTTTTAATCAAGTAGTATATGTGTTTAGCCACAATATTTGTTGTATTATTTGTTCTGTTTTCTCTGGAGGATTAAACTGAAATTGCAACCTACTTTCTATGGCTTGTTTTAAAAATAGAGACATTTTGGAGATGATTTCAATTTCAAATAACAAAGTGAGAGGTTGTAACCTGCTTGACATCATGGGAAAATCAAAAGAAATCAGCCAAGACATCCTGCATTCCCATCCTATTTTCCCATGATGTCAAGCAGGTTACAACTTAGGTTACAACCTCTCATCTTGTAAGCTTCCGGGTTACAGTCCCGCACCTTGAAAGCGGTAGCTCTACCCTTTAGCTCAGTGCGAATGTTGCCTGTAATCTATGGCTTCTGGTTGGGGTATGTATGTACAGTCACTGTGGGGACGATGTCCTCAATGCACTTATTGATAAAGCCAGTGACTGATGTGGTGTATTCCTCAATGTCATCGGAAGAATCCTGGAACACATTCCAGTCTGTGATAGCAAAACAGTCCTGTAGTTTAGCATCTGCTTCATCTGACCATTTTTTTATAGACCGAGTCACTGGTGCTTCCTGCTTTAATTTTTGCTTGTAAGCAGGAATCAGGAGGATAGAGTTGTGGTCGGATTTACTAAATGGAGGTTGAGGGAGAGCTCTGTACGCATCTCTATGTGTGGAGTACAGGTGATCTACAATATCTATTATTTTTTCCCTCTGGTTGCACTTTGAACATGTTGATAGAGATTTGGTAGAACTGATTTAAGTTTCCCTGCATTAAAGTCTCCGGCCACTAGGAGTGCCGCCTCTGGGTGAGCGGTTTCCTGTTCGCTTATTTCCTTATACAGCCCCCCGGTCAGTGTGCTGTTCTGTCCTGCCGGTGCAGCGTGTATCCCGCTAGCTGAAGGTCCCGTTGGTAGGATATACGTGATCGTACCTCGTCTAGTTTATTGTCCAATGATTGCTCGTTGGCGAGTAATAGACGGTAACGGCAGCTTTCCTAGTTGTCTTCTGCGGGTCCGGACGAGGCATCCGGCTCTTCTTCCTCTGCGTCGCTTCCTTTTGCGAATAATTGGGATGTCTGCCCTGTGGGGTTTTTGGAGAATATCGTGTGAGTTCTGCTTGCTGCTGCTGTTGTTGTTGTTGTTGAAGAAATCTTTGTCTAATCCGAGGCGAGTGATCGCTGTCCTGATATCTAGAAGCTTTTTTCTGCCGTAAGATATGGTTGCAGAATCATTATATACAAAATCATTTACAAATATCGTGAAAAACCCCCACATAATAGCACAATTGGTTAGGAGACCGTAAAACGGCGGCCATCTCCTCCGGCGCCATGTCGAGGTTAATAATGAAAGTTGAATCAGGGTCTATATAATTTGGATCAAAATAAAACATATCAGAGTCTATCAAATTAACATTAATAGTAGTTTATTTTAAAATAAAATGTTCTAACTCACTCAAATCTTCTGACATAATAGTCCCAAAATAAATGGTCAAGAGTCCCTGGGTCACAACCACAAAATACAAATTTGTTGTCAATTGCTATTTTGAATCTGTGTATAACAAAATATCTTTACAGGGGTGTTTGACTGCTGTTAAAGAGATGGGTGTGGCTAAAGCTTAAGAGGGTGTGGACAATGCTGAATGGGTGTAGACAAAGAAGGGCTCTCCAGTAGTGGTACCAAAACATTCAAAGGCCTTTTTCTCAAAAGTGAGTTTACAAGTTAATCAACTTTCAAAGCTAAATTACTTGCCCATTGTTCCTCAACTGTAGTGTATGATATACCATTTTGTAGCTCTGAGTCTATAATTTTATTCAATGTAAAAAACACAATTTCAAATTTTGCTACATAGACTGATTTGAGTCGGTCTGTCACATATGGGAACTCCTTCAAGACTGTTGGAAAAGCATTCCTCATGAAGCTGGTTAAGAGAATGCCAAGAGTGTGCAAAGCTGTCATCAAGACAAAGGGTGGCTACTTTGAAGAATAGCAAATATAAAATATAATTTTTTGGTTACTACATGATTCCATATGTGTTATTTCATAGTTTTGATGTCTTCACTATTATTCTACAATGTAGAAAATAGTAAAAATAAAGAAAAACCTTGGAATGAGTCGGTGTGTCAACTTTTGTCTGGTACTGTCTGTACTAAGTATAAAAAGTAAATGTACTTGCTAAAATGTACTTAAGTATCAAAAGTACAAGCATAAATCATTTCAAATTCATTATTAAGCACAGCAGACCGACACATTTTCTAGTTTCGTTGTATTTACGGATAGCCAGAGGCACTCTCCAACTCTCAGACATAATTTACTGAGTTCTCCAGATCAGAGGTGGTAGAGATGACCAGGGATGTTCTCTTGATAAGTTTGTGAATTAGACCATGTTCCTATTCTGCGAAGCATTCAAAATGTAACAAGTACTTTTGGGTGTCAGGGAAAATATATGGAGTAAAAAGTACATTATTTTCTTTAGGAATGTAGTGAAGTGAAAGTAAAAGTTGCCAAAAATATAAATAGTAAAATACAGATACCCCAAAAAACTACTTAAGTAGTACTTTAAAGTATTTTTACTTAATTAAGTACTTTACACAACTGTATATTACACTTGATCTTTCTTGAATAAGATCCTCAATTTATTTAGGTTTTTCTTCTAACTTATTCTGTGCCTTTATGGTACAGTTTTTATTTCTATCTACCTGCACTGCTAGTCCTTCCATTCCTGTCACGTTCTGACCTTAGTTCCTTTGTTTTGTCTTTGTTTTAGTATGGTCAGGGCGTGAGTTGGGGTGGGCAGTCTGTTCTTTTTTCTATAATTTGGGATTTCTGTGTTTGGCCTGGTATGGTTCTCAATCAGAGGCAGCTGTCAATCGTTGTCCCTGATTGAGAACTATACTTAGGTAGCCTGGTTTCACCTTTGAGTTGTGGGTGATTATTTTCTGTTCTGTGTTTTGCTTCACCGTTCAGGACTGTTCGGTTTATTGTTTTGTTCATGTGTTCAGTATTCGTATTAAATACAATATGGACACCTCTGACATTTCTTACTCCTCGTCTGAGGAGGACGAAGACAAGCGTTACAATTCCCTTTGTTAATATGGACTCTTTTGACCTAAATTGCTTTTGTTTTAGAGCTGAGTACTGAATTGCATGGCTTCTAAAGGCACATTTAAAAGTGTCCCATATAATAAGGGGACCTGTTTTACTGTACGTATATTATGTCGGGAAAGGTCAGTTATAACTTGTTTTTAACTAAGACAGAATCATTTATCATCCAATAGACTTTGATTAAATTTCCAATATTCTCACACACGTGGAAATGATTTAATGGTCCGACCGCATTCTGTCCCCTATCAACATTTTTTTAAACTTTTGGTGCCAGCGAGAATGACATAAGAAAGTAGTCAAGACGACTAGCTTGATTGAGCCTCCGCCATAGGTATTTTATATGTAGGTATTTTAACATTACAATTTTTGTACACACTTTTTTTAAATCAATAAAATATTTTCAGTCATCTTCCTCAAATGAAGGGGATGAGGACACAATCTTTGCGAGAGGGAGGGTATCTGATTTCATTGCTCCACAATTCATGGCTCAGACACTTCATTCAGGATAATTTGAGTTAGCTCTGAGTTAGCCTGACCCTGAGAAAGTTAGTTCTGAATGATTCGATGTCATAGAAGTTTACCTGACAAACTCAGGGCTACTTTCGTATGACTGGTGATCCCGAGTTGAACTCATAGTTGACCAAAGTTACCTCACTAACTCCTCAAACCTGCTTCATAGGATACCCCTCTGATCTTCAAGAGACCTTCTGTGTTAATTTCAAACTGAAACCTTCCCTTCATATTATTTGTTTTCCCAGTAATGGCACTGAGCATTTGGCAGAACCCTGTATTTTTAGCTTGTTTTCAGTAGTAGTAGGGCAGTGTAGAAATTTACATGAAACCTAAAGAGCAACTGCCCCTAAAAACCTAATCCCTTTGAAAATGGCGTATGTGGCATCAATAAGAGTCAAACATTTATTAGAGTGTCAACATTGACTACAAAGTGTACTTAAGTCTCAAATAAAACTGAGTTTTGTCACAATGAGTAAATGAAGATCAGGTTTGGATTAAAATGATGACAACTTCATCATGCCCGCTTCTGCCAAACTCAACATGCAAATCGGCCATCTGCCCACTTCTCCTCCTTTCATTGAGTGGGGCTCCATTGTTTCAATTTTTTAGACTGAAAAGCCATACACAGATTGACCATGCAATGCATGCTTCTAGCAGTGTTCACAGCCAACTGGTTTGCATGCCCTGCCAAAGGACCCTATCATGCATACTAGGTGGTTGGAGTTTGCTGGTTCCCAGTGGTGGAGAACATTCCGGTAGCTAGACCATAGACGGCTGGTTATGCATATTGTGATAATCATTATTGTTTCAATATGATTTGTGTTGTAGTCATGACAGACAAAAATATATAGTTTAGCAAACTTTACTATGCATGTTGTTAGCCAGCACTTAAGTACATGAAGACGGTAAGTAACAATTGGTTTCCGTTTCCTGTGTAACATCAATATGAGTATCATCAATATTGCTACAAGTTCTCTTTTTGTTTACTTTTTTTTTTTACAAAGGCAGACTCCACCTAACTTTGGCTTGTAGTCCATGTCTGCAATCAACTTGAATGTGAACTGAATGTTCGTTTACTGTCTCTGACTGTCCATTACATTATAACTTTTTAAATGTACATTCGCACAAAGTCTTTCAGGTGTAAGATGTAAGACCTTGTGTGAGGAGTGTTGATTACATCTGGAGGTGCTTGACCTGAGATGTTTGAATCTTCTTGTTGAGATGCAGCGTCCACCTCTAGGTTGTGTTCCACACCCTTCTGGGCATCAGTTGGTGCTCTGTCCAGGCTCCTCAACAGTGGGTAATCCTCCTCTATTTCTCTGCTCTTTCTCAGGTGTCTCCTGTTCCTTCTGAAGACCTGTCCCTGTTCTGTCTTCACCTCGTAGGACCTTTGCTCCCCAGGTCTGACTACTGTGGCCCTCTGCCACCACTGTTCCTCTTCTGTGAGTGGCTGAACTCTCACCCTGTCATCTCATCGGCAGCTCTGTAAGATCCTTAGCAGAGGTGTTATAGTACTTTGCCTGTCTCTGCTGTCTTTCTTTGAACTTCTCCTGCTGACAGTTTGTCATCACCGGTCCCAGCAGATTTTCACTCATTAGCAGTAGTGTCTTTGTACGTCTTTCCATGAACGCCATTGCAGGGCTGCTGTCTGTTCCCTGTGATGGGCTATTTATTTGATCAAGCAGGGCCAGTTATGGGTCAACACGTGCTCTCTTTGCTTTTGCCATTAGTCTTTTGGCTGTTTTCACTGCCGATTCCACTTTCCCATTACTTTGCGAGTATCCTGGAGAATATGTTTTGTGTTTAAAGTCCCAAGCCTTGCTGAAACTTTGGAACTTGTACGAGTACTGGGGGCCAGTCTGAGTAAAGCATTTTAGGTATCCCATAGCGTGCAAAGTGTGTCTTCAGTTTTTGAATGACCGTTTTCGAATGCGTGTTCTCCAAATGGTCCACTTACCAGAAGTTTGAGAGACAATCAACTTATGTAGTCTTTGTCGTTGAACTGGAACAGGTCAGTCCCTATTTTTCCCCAGGGACGCTTTGGTGCTTCGTGTGGCCTTGGCGTCTCTTTCTGCTGCTTCACACCCCACAAGCTCTTCTCAGACATCCCTCGATTCCTATGTTAGGAATGGATTCTCTGCATTATCTCTGACCCGAGGGCAGCATGCATGACGACTTGCTCACCTCTGAAGATTTTGCACACTTTGTCGTGAAAATACATGGCTACTTCCAAGGGTACATTCACTTCAGGCCACCCCTCCAGGTTCACATTTTTCAATGTCTGGAGCTCCTCAGTTGCTGGACCAGATGGCCTTTTGTCTCTCACTTGACACAGGCAGGTAGTGTACCATGTTGATTGAATCCACTTCTACCTCTACAGGGCCTCTGTTGTCTTGTTCTGTGAGATACGCCCTTCTCAGGGTGTCGGCCAGCACCACATGTTTTTACAGGAACGTATCGGAAACTGTCATAGTTTTGAAGTCTCATGAGCATGCACTGTAGACGCTGTAGCTGAGGAGAGGCTGTGTCATGTGATCTGACTGCACTTCCACAGTTCATCCATATGTGAATTGGTGGAACCTCTCCTTGCCAAACACCACTCCAAGCAGCTCCTTCTCTATCTGTGCATACTATTTTTCAGTCTCTGCCAGGGCTCTACTGGCGTATACTATTTGTTGTCCTCCCTGCATCAAGGCTGCTCTTAAGCCACTTTCTGAAGAATCACATTGTAGTACAAGCTGCTCTGTTGGGTTGTAGTATTTCAGTACCGGGGTCTGTGCAATGGTATCCCTGATTTTATTGAAAGCCAGCTCATGTCTCTCTGACCACTCCCACAGTGAGTCCTTGTGTGTTAGCTGTCACAGTGTAATCTGCAATGATTTTGACTCCTGGAAGACCTTACATTGCCTGGTTCAACTTCCTCTGAAAGATCTCTGGGGTTGGACTGATTCCCATGGGAGTAGTGAACGTGGTGAGATAGCTGGATTCCTCTTCCAGTTCTACATGCCAAAATCAGTTTTTTACATCACAAACTGAGAACACGCATGCTCTGTTCAGGTCTGGCAGCACGTCTTCAACAGCGGGAACCTTGTTGAACCCTGTTTAGCAACTTGTTGAGAGGTTTTGGATCAGTACACACTTGTAGTTTTCCAGACGGTTTCTGCACTATGATCAGGCTGCAAATCCAATCTGTGCTTTTTTCAATTGCTTTTATCTTCCTTCTTTTCTGTAGACCACTGAGCTCCTCTTTGAGTGGTGTATATATTGCTACTGGCACTCTTCTCTTTGGCAGCTGAACAGGCTCCACTCATTCATCCAGCTTCAGTTTGCCGGGTAAGCAGCCGTCTCCCTGGAATACATCAGTGTAATCCTGTTTTAGTTGCTCTTTAGTCCAGGATCCTGTTGTTTTCTCGATTACCAGGATGTTGTGATGCTGCACTGTAATCAACTCCATTGCCTGGATAGCCTTACTGCCTAGAATTGACATGTGCATGTTCTTGTTGACTACAATGAACTCCACTCTGTAGGTTTTCCTATTGCGTGGATAGATCACTTTAACTGTGCTTTTCCCCAGTGGTGTCAGAGTACTCTTGTTATCACCAATACCTGACTGCAGGGCTCTAGGTGACTGGCTTTTGTAAGGTTTGCAGGGATAACATTACAACTAGCACCACAATCTAGCTGAAATCTGACAGACTTTTTGTTGACCAGCATGGTTGCAAAGGGAGCTGCATTGGGATCTGTGGTTTTCTCTTGTACCACGTTGATGCTATCAGACTTTGGCCCTTGAACATCCTCACCACTCTCTGAGTCACCTGACACATTTTCCGCATGTGCAGGGCATTTTACATTTTTTGTGTCCGTTCACCGTATCTGCATTGTATAATGATCTGTCCCTCTGTAGGGTCTCCTCTCCCTCTCTGTCTCTCTTTCTGTGTTACTGCATGCACTGCTACAGGGCCCTACACATTTATGACTTTAGTTTTCTGTCTGGACAGTTCTGCAGCTCTTAAAATCGGTATGCATTTCTCTAAACTGAGATCAGTAACTCTGAGGAAAGGGCTCTCTTTAGTGTGTGTCACACAGCGCACACACAATCCTGTCCCTGATAAGAGAGTGTGTGATTACTCCAAAGTTGCTGTTGGCCACTAGAGTCCTCAATTCAGTGAAATATTTGTCTAAACTCTCATCTTGGCCCTGGCTGCGCATTAAAAAATAACACCTTTTCAGTTGTTTCATTTTTGTTGGGATCACACAATGCATCCAGAGCTGCAATTACTTCCTCTACAAAGAGATTGTCTTTTGCACTGCCCACACTGAGGGTCTCATAAATCTCTCTGCCGATTTCCCCAATGAGAATACAGAAGCTTCACTTTTGTAGTCCTCATATTTTTCTCCCATTGTAAGAGCCATGTACACATTGAATTCCACTTTCATTTTTTCCAGGTCAGTGCTAAATTGAAATCATCAGTCGATTTTCCCTGGAGGTTTCAGTGCATTTTCCATGGCATTTTATTTGTAAAATGGAATGGTAGTTACTCACAAATCTGCTTGTGTCCAATAGCCAGTTAGCTTTTAGCAAAGAGTCACTCACGATAGACAGCTAGCGTCGACATTCGGTGCGATGACTAGCTTGTAAACGTGGCACTTGTTCAAACCGCTGCCTGGGATGTATGCTTCATTTACATCGATGAGATCCGGGTTGTTTTGAGAACCGCTGCCTGGGATGTATACTTCATTTACATCGATGAGATCCGGGTTCTTGTTCAAACTGCTGCCTGGGATGTATGCTTCATTTACATCGATGAGATCCGGGTTCTTGTTCAAACTGCTGCCTGGGATGTATACTTCATTTACATCGATGAGATCCGGGTTGTTTTGAGAACCGCTGCCTGGGATGTATGCTTCATTTACATCGATGAGATCCGGGTTCTTGTTCAAACTGCTGCCTGGGATGTATACTTCATTTACATCGATGAGATCCGGGTTCTTTTTCAAACTGCTGCCTGGGATGTATACTTCATTTACATCGATGAGATCCGGGTTCTTTTTCAAACTGCTGCCTGGGATGTATACTTCATTTACATCGATGAGATCCGGGTTCTTTTTCAAACTGCTGCCTGGGATGTATATACTTCATTTACATCGATGAGATCCGGGTTCTTTTGAGAACCGCTGCCTGGGATGTATACTTCATTTACATCGATGAGATCCGGGTTCTTTTTCAAACTGCTGCCTGGGATGTATATACTTCATTTACATCGATGAGATCCGGGTTGTTTTTCAAACTGCTGCCTGGGATGTATACTTCATTTACATCGATAAGATCCGGGTTCTTTTTCAAACTGCTGCCTGGGATGTATACTTCATTTACATCGATAAGATCCGGGTTCTTTTTCAAACTGCTGCCTGGGATGTATATACTTCATTTACATCGATGAGATCCGGGTTCTTTTTCAAACTGCTGCCTGGGATGTATATACTTCATTTACATCGATAAGATCCGGGTTCTTTTTCAAACTGCTGCCTGGGATGTATATACTTCATTTACATCGATGAGATCCGGGTTCTTTTGAGAACCGCTGCCTGGGATGTATATACTTCATTTACATCGATGAGATCCGGGTTGTTTTGAGAACCGCTGCCTGGGATGTATATACTTCATTTACATCGATGAGATCCGGGTTCTTTTTCAAACTGCTGCCTGGGATGTATATACTTCATTTACATCGATGAGATCCGGGTTCTTTTGAGAACCGCTGCCTGGGATGTATATACTTCATTTACATCGATGAGATCCGGGTTCTTTTTCAAACTGCTGCCTGGGATGTATACTTCATTTACATCGATAAGATCCGGGTTCTTTTTCAAACTGCTGCCTGGGATGTATACTTCATTTACATCGATAAGATCCGGGTTCTTTTTCAAACTGCTGCCTGGGATGTATATACTTCATTTACATCGATGAGATCCGGGTTCTTTTGAGAACCGCTGCCTGGGATGTATACTTCATTTACATCGATAAGATCCGGGTTCTTTTTCAAACTGCTGCCTGGGATGTATATACTTCATTTACATCGATGAGATCCGGGTTCTTTTGAGAACCGCTGCCTGGGATGTATATACTTCATTTACATCGATGAGATCCGGGTTCTTTTGAGAACCGCTGCCTGGGATGTATATACTTCATTTACATCGATGAGATCCGGGTTCTTTTGAGAACCGCTGCCTGGGATGTATACTTCATTTACATCGATAAGATCCGGGTTCTTTTGAGAACCGCTGCCTGGGATGTATACTTCATTTACATCGATGAGATCCGGGTTCTTTTTCAAACTGCTGCCTGGGATGTATATACTTCATTTACATCGATGAGATCCGGGTTCTTTTTCAAACTGCTGCCTGGGATGTATATACTTCATTTACATCGATGAGATCCGGGTTCTTTTTCAAACTGCTGCCTGGGATGTATATACTTCATTTACATCGATGAGATCCGGGTTCTTTTTCAAACCGCTGCCTGGGATGTATATACTTCATTTACATCGATGAGATCCGGGTTCTTTTTCAAACCGCTGCCTGGGATGTATATACTTCATTTATATCGATGAGATCCGGGTTGTTTTGAGAACCGCTGCCTGGGATGTATACTTCATTTACATCGATAAGATCCGGGTTGTTTTGAGAACCGCTGCCTGGGATGTATATACTTCATTTACATCGATGAGATCCGGGTTCTTTTTCAAACTGCTGCCTGGGATGTATACTTCATTTACATCGATGAGATCCGGGTTCTTGTTCAAACTGCTGCCTGGGATGTATATACTTCATTTACATCGATGAGATCCGGGTTCTTTTTCAAACTGCTGCCTGGGATGTATATACTTCATTTACATCGATGAGATCCGGGTTCTTTTTCAAACTGCTGCCTGGGATGTATACTTCATTTACATCGATAAGATCCGGGTTCTTTTTCAAACTGCTGCCTGGGATGTATATACTTCATTTACATCGATGAGATCCGGGTTCTTTTGAGAACCGCTGCCTGGGATGTATACTTCATTTACATCGATGAGATCCGGGTTCTTTTGAGAACCGCTGCCTGGGATGTATATACTTCATTTACATCGATGAGATCCGGGTTGTTTTGAGAACCGCTGCCTGGGATGTATACTTCATTTACATCGATAAGATCCGGGTTGTTTTGAGAACCGCTGCCTGGGATGTATATACTTCATTTACATCGATGAGATCCGGGTTCTTTTTCAAACTGCTGCCTGGGATGTATATACTTCATTTACATCGATGAGATCCGGGTTCTTGTTCAAACTGCTGCCTGGGATGTATACTTCATTTACATCGATGAGATCCGGGTTGTTTTGAGAACCGCTGCCTGGGATGTATATACTTCATTTACATCGATGAGATCCGGGTTCTTGTTCAAACTGCTGCCTGGGATGTATACTTCATTTACATCGATGAGATCCGGGTTCTTGTTCAAACTGCTGCCTGGGATGTATATACTTCATTTACATCGATGAGATCCGGGTTCTTGTTCAAACTGCTGCCTGGGATGTATATACTTCATTTACATCGATAAGATCCGGGTTCTTTTTCAAACCGCTGCCTGGGATGTATACTTCATTTACATCGATGAGATCCGGGTTGTTTTGAGAACCTCTGCCACCATGTTTCAATATGCTCTGTGTTGTGGTCACGACAGACAAAGATATATGGTTAAGCAAACGTTACTATGCATGTTGTTAACCAGCACATCAGGTCCATGAAGACGGTAACAATTGGTTTCCATTTCCTGTGTAACATCAATATGAGTAACATCAATATTGCTACAATTATCACTATCATCCCTAGCATAGCTGATGACACGTTAGCTAGCTGGCTACCCCAACTAGCTACCTAGCTAGATCAAATAGATGGAACAACTGGGGAACGCCGAGGAGAGGTTTAAGAACCACCTTACTATCTAACTCATGTCTGACTACAACAGGGCACTAACTAGTAGCAAAAAACCCAGGGCCATAGCAAAACGTGTCACAGTTGATTGCATAGTGTAACGTGTCACCGGCTTGAATCTAACCCAATCTGGAGCCAGTCAGTCTACATCTGTAAAGCATAGAATTAGCGTCCAAACGAGAGATCTTGAGAAATAATGTTATGTTATAATTGAAGGATGAGGACAATTGTTGACCTTGTTTTTCTGTTAGACAAAGTTCACAGTTGGCTGCCAGACTGAACCCCTGGTCATGAACGCTGCCAGACTGAACCCCTGGTCATGAACGCTGCCAGACTGAAACCCTGGTCATGAACGCTGCCAGACTGAAACCCTGGTCATGAACGCTGCCAGACTGAACCCCTGGTCATGAACGCTGCCAGACTGAACCCCTGGTCATGAACGCTGCCAGACTGAACCCCTGGTCATGAACGCTGCCAGACTGAACCCCTGGTCATGAACGCTGCCATACTGAACCCCTGGTCATGAACGCTGCCAGACTGAACCCCTGGTCATGAACACTGCCAGACTGAACCCCTGGTCATGAACGCTGCCAGACTGAACCCCTGCAATGCTGCTGGGTTTTTCATGCTCAAGTTTCCCGTGTGTATCAAGAATGGTCCATCACCCACAGGACATCCAGTCAACTTGACATAACTGTGGGAAGCATTGGAGTCAACACGGGCCAGCATCCCTGTGGAACGCTTTTGACGCCTTGTAGAGTCCATGTCCTGACAAATTGAGGCTGTTTGGAGGGCAAAAGGGGTGCAACTCAATATTAGGAAGGTGTTGCTAATGTTTTGTACACTCAGTGTAGTATGTCACTGTCAGAGGCCCTCCCAGTCAACACCACCTCATAAGATGGCCTGCTGCAGTTCTAGAGATGTCCAGTTTGCATGCAGCATAGAGAAGACCAGCAAGTGGGTCCTCATCATCTTTATGCAGACATGCCCTTGCTGTGACCATCCCTATGAATGGCACTAAAATGGCCCCTGAAAGGTTCTTCCAAGAACCCCATACAAGGTGGTGTTCATCGAGGAACCTCCTTAGTTGGTGGGGGTTCTTGCAGGAACCTAAATGCCTAACTGAAACATTTGAATTTGAAAGAGCAGCAGGAGAAGGCACTTAATTTAAGGTAAGGTTTGTCAATTGTATGATCTAAATTGATGTTGTTTTATGATGATACCATCTTTTCCTATTTGTGCAAATCTTTCTAATGCAGAGAATGGACACAGTTCAGGGGATATCAGTCAACAAACAGGTAAGATTATGTAGGCTATAAGAATATGTTGAAGGCTAGCTGTATTGGGTTCAGGTGACTGAACTGCTCACTTTTGTGTCTGTAGGTTTCCAGACGAGGAGGCATATTTGTATTTATTTATTTAACTAGGCAAGTCAGATAAAGAACAAATTCTTATTTTCCTAAAGGATACTCCAGGAACCTTTTCTTTTCAGATTGTGTCATGGCCGCCAGCGTTTCTTGATGAGCAAGCCAGAAAACGAGGCCAAATCAGCGGGACCAGTTCCCCTTTAAATTATTCCATAAGATATAATAATGACAGCATTATCACCCCATGTAATACAATAACACAACAGCAGTAGGCCTACAATTGAGAAAGAGGTGAGTTTTCAAATCTGTCAACTCACACACTGGTATGTTTCTTGTCCAAAAGCGTCCCCATGTGTTTGTCTTTAATACTCACACTCACTGGTTTTCCTAGGTCAGGTCATGTGATCAGAAAAACCCCTAGGTTGTAGTTGTAGTACATCTTTACACCAGAAGAGGGGAAGGTATTCCTCCAATCGCTTACAAACATTTCTTGGAACAATGTCAATTTTCAAAACAGAGTCAACAACACATAGAGCTCTGGCCTATTCCCAAAATGTTCTTTCCAGTCACAATTTTTTTATTTAAATAGGCAAGTCTGTTAAGAACAAATTCTTGTTTACAAAGACAGCCTAGGAACAGTGGGTTAACTGCCTTGTTCAGATTTTTTAACTTGTCAACTCTGGGATTCTCTGGGAGTCATTGGCCCAATGCTCTAACCACTAGGCTACCTGCCACCCCACTAAACCATGATGATCAACTATCCAAGGTGCAGAATATTGGCAATTACTCTCCTTTTATGAACGTTTCACCAAAGAGATTCCTACATATCAAATATTATAAAATATAAAAGCACATTGTGTGCAGGATTCATTCATCTGTAGCTTCACAATAAAATTCCACATATTAAATACGTAGGCTGGTTTGCTCATAGTTTCGTAGACTTTCCATTGGCGCACAGAAACCCAATCCACAATAGAAATAAGGAAAATTGAACGCAACGGAGAAACACAAGTGATATGAATGTATAGGCCTCAATCCACACCAAAGGAAATCACTATAATGTAAGGTCACAGTGCTGGAGATGATGACTTAACCTAACTAGAAGAAAACCCAACTTCATTCTCTGCATCTTTGCATATCAAAAATATCATACAAATTCTACAGTCCCCATTGTCTAGACTCTAGATCTTTCCTTATATAGTACATGGTATTACACTGATGGGGTGATTTTAGACTTGGTGCACTAGTATTTACTATTTACTGATTGCTGGAAACAGTGAACACAATTGCACACATTTCTCTTCCAGTGAAAACCTTGTGCTAATATTCTGTGAACAAACACTTAGCAGTGATTTATTTTGTTCATGGATGACATTAATATTTAAAGTTCAGCAAAAGGGGGTCTAAGATATGCTGCTCAAGCACAAAGGCAAGAAAATGATCAGAAGTTCGGTAGATGCATTTGAACATTTGGTCATTGCTGTAGATACATTTCAACACAGATCCCAAAAAATGCTTGTACTCGATCGAGAAAAACTTTACCGCATTGAAATGACTTAAAAAAATCAACACTTTGTTTTCATTGCACCTCGATGCAATTCACTCAGCACCTTGGAAGAATATTGATGATTGTATTGTCTCTGCAGAATACACACTCATAATACATACACCCTGACAGAGCATTTACAATATTTTGTGTAATGTACACCAATGCCTACAGAGTGCACTATACTCTAACTATAAACCAAGATTATATTTGTGCTGGACTTGTCCAATTATTTGCTTTAGTTGACAGGGGGGGGTAAACATTTTTTATTAAATCGTAACAAAGCCAAATTGGGCACAGCTTACTCTGCTTATCCTTCCCTCTTGTGATGCATCACAACAGGGAAGGATAGGATGATTAGATCTTGTGGTTACTATTGGTCCATTCCTATGCCCTGATACATTCTAGTGGCAATGAGGCATTATAACAAAACGTTTTACTGCAATAGTTCAATACATGGACAACTAAAGCAAATAATTGGTTGATTTATCAAATTCATATTGGTGTAATTGGGGGGCATGCGTTCATGCATGCATGGGTGTGCGTGCGTGGGTGTGCGTGTGCATCAGTCATAGATGTGGCCCCTCTCAACCTCAAGCCCCTCTGCCCTTGGGGAACCTGATAAGGATCGACCAATTAATCATAGTTAAGTAACTAATTTGGCCCACGTCAACACCTGCCCTCCCATGGCTGTATCCTAGTAGGAGATCTTCCATTTCATACCCATCCACCACTGAGCAGCTTCTCCAAATCACCTCACTGAGTGAGTTCTGGGAGTCCAGCGGCTAACTGCAGCTATACTTATGGTTTGGCCAGGCTGGACACCTGCTTTGGCACCAAGGAGCCCATACGTCTTTGGGTGGTGACATACACCCTGTCCCAATGGGAATGACTGACTGGATATGATGATATGATGAATCTACTCCACTGAAGGAGATTCCTTCTCCAGTTCCCAGTTATGGCAAATGCTATTTGGCTGAATATTTGACAGTATACATAGGGGAGGGCACTCTCATACATTAGAGCTCTGGGCTGACAAAGATGACAAAGTGTCCAGTAAGAAGTTAAAGTCTATAAGCAGAAATCAGATCTTAACTAGCAGCACTCTGGAATCCATGACAAAATCATCAAGAGAGACTCATCCTTCTCTCTTACTGTATGTTAACCTCTTTACCCCCTCTGTCCCTTCCTTTGTATTCTTGTCCTGGAGTACCTTTTGTGAACTTGTCCTATTTAGGAAAAGGGCCTGTTGCATTATGGTAACAATAGAGAAGGGAAAGTGAATTAGGAATTAACATGTGTTTGTGTGAGATTCAGTCATCTGTGTATCTAAGCGTGCTGGTATGTGGGATTCAACACTGAGTGTACAAAACATTCCGAACACCTTCCTAATATTGAGTTGCACACCGTTTTCCTTTTCAGAACAGCCTTAATTCGTCAAGGCATGGACTCTACAAGTTGTCGAAAGCATTCCACAGGGATGCTGGCCCATGTTGACTCCAATGCTTCCCACAGTTGTGTCAAGTTGGCTGGATGTCCTTTGGGTGGTGGAACATTCTTGATACACACGGGAAACGGTTGAGCATGAAAAACCCAGCAACTTTGCAGTTCTTGACACATTCAAAACAGTGCGGCTGGCACCTACTACCATACCCTATTCAAAGGCACATAAATATTTTGTCTTTACCCATTCAACCTCTGTACGGCACACACACAATCCATGTCTCAGTTGTCTCAAGGCTTAAAAATCCTTCTTTACCCTGTCTCCCCCCCTTCATCTACACTGATTGAAGTGGATTTAACAACTGACATCAATAAGGGATCACAGCTTTCAGCTGGATTAACCTAGTCATTCTATTGAATGACAAGAGCAGGTGTTCCTAATGTTTTGTGCAGTCAGTGTATATGTCCACACATATCTGTTTCTTGTCACAATTACTTGAAACTGCAGTTCTCTGAATAGTTTGTTCTGGAATGACTGGGTAAAATGGACTTTATTCAATGACCAAATTCAATCTGGAGATAGTGTTCCAACTAAAGAACGTCTAGTGGCAGGTCACAAAGGGAATTCCCCTGGATGAGATGTCGCACCACATCTATGGGCATATAACTGGGTACTTTCAATTGATGAAAGGGAGTACTTCCAATTCCTTAAGAAATACTATCGAAAAATATTACTTAATATTATTACTATTATATTATTACTTAATATTAGTTAAGTATTATTTAGTTAGATACTTTGTTTCTCTGATTAAGACATTTAGAACCTCTCCTTTATCAGTACAGTGGACTCATGATCAATGCAACGTCTCGGGACTGTGGTGAGTTTTGATAGTGTACACTAAATAGGAGCATGCCACTATTAGGGGCAGTTAAAGTTTGTCATTGAAATGGAATTGGAAAAACTGCACTTAACCTACATACAATCCACTGTGTGTGTGTCTATAGGATTGTTTCAATCTGTCCTAAGGTAGGAGAGGACTATTAGCATGGCCCTACGTGCACAGCCTGAACCTTGACGACAATATCCACTATTAGCTACACATACAAATATATTCTGTAACTCCATACTTACCTACCTACCCTCAGGCCTGTCGTCACTCTCTACTTATCCGTAAAGCGAGACCGAGAGGGGGATGTATCACCATAGCAGGGTTCTTCTGTGGTATATGGGTCTACCCCTGTCCTATTCCTGTTTTGGGGTACTAGTGAGACCTCCTAAGATCATCTCACTATGCCAGAAGCCACAGAGAAGGGACAGGGGTATATCCCTGCCTCTATGCCCTACTTAGGAGACTCAACTCACACAGCAAGGTTACAGTTATGACGCAAAGGGATCCAACCCTCCAAATCCCATCCATCAGTACCCAACCCACTCCACACACCGTCCCACAGCCTCTCCAGGGATGGCCTCAAATGATCGCCTCCCGTCTCCACCACTCTGTGAATGGGCAGGTGGGTTCCTGTAGCTGGCCTTGTGCAGATGGAAAATACTCTTTAAATTCGGCCTCTAGTGTCAGTGAGCTCCTCTGGTTGCAGAAGTTATACAACCATATGGTGTGGCTGTGATAGTCTGTCTGGTGATAGGCTACACAAGAGAAACCTCCAATAGGATCGTGCATGTAGGAGTTTGGCTCGGCTCCAGAGAACAGGGGAAGAGGCTCTGTAGTGAGTCTAGCTGCTTACTCAGACTAAAAGCTCATTCATGTAAGTCTGGTGGTTATCTTCATGTAATTTTGCTCCTCAAGGATGGATAATATTGTATATATCTAATTACATCAAGATATATTTCCACAAAGAACAAGGTATTCATTCATTCATTCATCAAATCGAAAAGATCTGATTGGAGCCAATTGACCAACGGAATGAAAGGGAAGTTGATATACCCCACTGGATGTGTGTGCGTGGGCGCGTCTGATGCTTCTGGCTCAATCACATCATTTGTTAAGGTGGTGTTTGTTTTTTCAATGTCTAAATCTTGTCTGTCCACCACAGGTGGTACATGCCAAGGTAAATGTACTTTGACCTGGTCCAGTTTATTAGATGTAGGGCACACTAATTAGATTGCCCTAGATTAGGTTGACATAGTCACCTGAGACTTGTAAAATTACTCTCAAGACTAGGCCAGAGTTGGTGGCCATACGGAAGCATGAGATCAAAATGAGTGCACCTGAGTGGTAAAGTTAGTTTGTTAGGAAGAGCAGTGTCATGTTTAACAGTCTTGGTTATGCTTCTGGTGGCACAATTGAGACATTCATGGAAATCATTCATCGACATCTATGGGAGACATTGAACAACTTTTTAGTTAGTCAGTGCTGCCCATTAAACAAAATAAACCATCGAACAAGTACAGCATTATATAAATAGTGCATTGAATAAACTAGTCAACACACACACACAAACACCTATACATAACTTCAACAAAGACAGTCTCAATACCAACGTTTGAGGCCGCCTCTTCTTCGAAAGCGATAGCAAATTGGTAAAATGTGATTGTGCTTTAGCTTCAAGAAAACAAGTATAATTCTCTGATGAGTTAGGTGGTAGGGTTCTTTTTCAGCAAACCTGTCTAGATCTTGAATTAATTTGGGCAGGCCCCTGTAAGAACCGTATTCAGGTGCGCTTGCACAGTAAATGCCCTGTTCTGAAGAGGAGAGCAATAGTAACATAGTGATTAGGTCCAGTCTGAAATCCCCTGGAAATCAGATGTTCTCTGCTGAATGTGCTCAAATCTATTTTCTTGAAAAAAATGTAACTCTCTGGAAGCCAAGGTTTGTCATGAACACTAAGTATTGGCATCCTTGCTTTCAACTCTTCAATCATGTTGCATCAATATAGCAATGAGGGGAGCAAGACCGAGAAAATGACCTCGGAATGTTCTGAAACACGACTGAAGACTATATGGATGGCCCTCTCCTTAGCCCATATACATACTACACAACAGCCCCTGCACTGGGTCAATGTAATATAATGATAACACTATAATCAATGCCGTGCAGCCAGAGGATGCGTCCACACTAGTAGCAGTACAATTGGAGAAGCGTGGGGTATGTTAGGTGAGTGGGGGATAGGATAAGGACTTGACCAAAAGGGAAAGGAATGCTATGCTACTGCATGTGTTATGGTGAGTGAATGAGGACCCAAAAGCGAACTAACTTAAACAGAGCTTCTTTAATAACCAAACATAGGTAGGCTCAGATAGACTGGCAGATTCCGACAGGACAGGACAAGGTTACAGCAAACATGACGATAGTCTGGCTCAGGCATGAAACACAACAAACAAGAATCCGACAAGGACAGGAACAGAAACAGAGAGAGATATAGGGACCTAATCAGAGGGAAAAAGGGAACAGGTGGGAAACGGGGTGAATGGGTAGTTAGAGGAGACAAGGAACAGCTGGGGGAAAGCGGGGGAGAAAAGGTAACCTAACAACGACCAGCAGAGGGAGACAGGGTGAAGGGAAAGGACAGAGACAAGACACAACATGACAGTACATGACAGTACCCCCCCACTCACCGAGCGCCTCCTGGCGCACTCGAGGAGGAAACCTGGCGGCAACGGAGGAAATCCTCGATCAGCGCACGGTCCAGCACGTCCCGAGAGGGAACCCAACTCCTCTCCTCAGGACCGTACCCCTCCCAATCTACGAGGTACTGGTGACCACGGCCCCGAGGACGCATGTCCAAAATTCTACGGACCCTGTAGATGGGTGCGCCCTCGACAAGGATGGGGGGGGGGGGGGAAGACGAGCGGGGGCGCGAAGGACGGGCTTGATGCAGGAGACATGGAAGACCGGGTGGACGCGACGAAGGTATCGCGGAAGAAGAAGTCGAACTGCGACAGGATTAATGACCCGAGAAATACGGAACGGACCAATGAACCGCGGGGTCAACTTGCGAGAAGCCGTCTTAAGGGGAAGGTTCTGAGTGGAGAGCCAAACTCTCTGACCGCGACAATATCTAGGACTCTTAGTTCTACGCTTATTAGCAGCCCTCACAGTCTGCGTCCTATAACGGCAAAGTGCAGACCTGACCCTCTTCCAGGTGCGCTCGCAACGTTGGACAAAAGCCTGAGCGGAGGGGACGCTGGACTCGGCGAACTGAGATGAGAACAGCGGAGGCTGGTACCCGAGGCTACTCTGAAAAGGAGATAGCCCGGTCGCAGACGAAGGAAGCGAGTTGTGGGCGTATTCTGCCCAGGGGAGCTGTTCTGACCAAGACGCAGGGTTGCGAAAAGAAAGACTGCGTAAGATGCGACCAATAGTCTGATTGGCCCGTTCTGCTTGACCGTTAGACTGGGGGTGAAAGCCGGAAGAGAGACTGACGGAAGCCCCAATCAAACGGCAAAACTCCCTCCAAAATTGAGACGTGAATTGCGGACCTCTGTCCGAAACGACGTCTGACGGAAGGCCATGAATTCTGAAAACATTCTCGATGATGATTTGTGCCGTCTCTTTAGCAGAAGGAAGCTTAGCAAGGGGAATGAAATGAGCCGCCTTAGAGAACCTATCGACAACCGTAAGAATAACAGTCTTCCCCGCTGACGAAGGCAGTCCGGTGACAAAATCTAAGGCGATGTGAGACCACGGTCGAGAGGGAATGGGAAGCGGCCTGAGACGGCCGGCAGGAGGGGAGTTACCGGACTTAGTCTGCGCGCAGACCGAACAAGCAGCCACGAAACGACGCGTGTCATGCTCCCGGGTGGGCCACCAAAAACGCTGGCGAATGGAAGCAAGCGTACCCCGAACGCCAGGGTGGCCGGCTAACTTGGCAGAGTGAGCCCACTGAAGAACGGCCAGACGAGTAGGAACGGGAACGAAAAGAAGGTTCCTAGGACAAGCGCGCGGCGACGGAGTGTGAGTGAGCGCTTGTTTTACCTGCCTCTCAATTCCCCAGACAGTCAACCCGACAACACGCCCCTCAGGGAGAATCCCCTCGGGGTCAGTGGAGGCTACTGAAGAACTGAAGAGACGAGACAAAGCATCAGGCTTGGTGTTCTTAGAGCCCGGACGATAAGAAATCACGAACTCGAAACGAGCGAAAAACAGCGCCCAACGCGCCTGACGCGCATTAAGTCGTTTGGCAGAACGGATGTACTCAAGGTTCCTATGGTCAGTCCAAACGACAAAAGGAACGGTCGCCCCCTCCAACCACTGTCGCCATTCGCCTAGGGCTAACCGGATGGCGAGCAGTTCGCGGTTACCCACATCATAGTTACGTTCCGACGGCGACAGGCGATGAGAAAAATACGCGCATGGGTGGACCTTGTCGTCAGAGAGGGAGCGCTGAGAAAGGATGGCTCCCACGCCCACCTCTGACGCGTCAACCTCGACAACGAACTGTCTAGAGACGTCAGGTGTAACAAGGATAGGAGCGGATGTAAAACGATTCTTGAGGAGATCAAAAGCTCCCTGGGCGGAAACGGACCACTTAAAGCACGTCTTGACAGAAGTAAGGGCTGTGAGAGGAGCTGCCACCTGACCGAAATTACGGATGAAACGACGATAGAAGTTCGCGAAGCCGAGAAAGCGCTGCAGCTCGACGCGTGACTTAGGGACGGGCCAATCAATGACAGCTTGGACCTTAGCGGGATCCATCTTAATGCCTTCAGCGGAAATAACAGAACCGAGAAATGTGACGGAGGAGGCATGAAAAGTGCACTTCTCAGCCTTCACAAAAAGACAATTCTCTAAAAGGCGCTGGAGGACACGTCGAACGTGCTGAACATGAATCTGGAGTGACGGTGAAAAAATCAGGATATCGTCAAGGTAAACGAAAACAAAGATGTTCAGCATGTCTCTCAGGACATCATTGACTAATGCCTGAAAGACAGCTGGAGCGTTAGCGAGGCCGAAAGGAAGAACCCGGTATTCAAAGTGCCCTAACGGAGTGTTAAACGCCGTCTTCCACTCGTCCCCCTCCCTGATGCGCACGAGATGGTAAGCGTTACGAAGGTCCAACTTAGTGAAAAACCTGGCTCCCTGCAGGATCTCGAAGGCTGAAGACATAAGAGGAAGCGGATAACGATTCTTCACTGTTATGTCATTCAGCCCTCGATAATCTATGCAGGGGCGCAGAGACCCGTCCTTCTTCTTGACAAAAAAAAACCCCGCTCCGGCGGGAGAGGAGGAGGGGACTATGGTACCGGCGTCAAGAGCTACAGACAAATAATCTTCGAGAGCCTTACGTTCGGGAGCCGACAGAGAGTATAGTCTACCCCGGGGGGGGGGTGGTTCCCGGAAGGAGATCAATACTACAATCATACGACCGGTGTGGAGGAAGAGAGGTGGCCCTGGACCGACTGAACACCGTGCGCAGATCGTGATATTCCTCCGGCACCCCTGTCAAATCACCAGGCTCCTCCTGTGAAGAAGAGACAGAGGAAACAGGAGGGATAGCAGACATTAAACATTTCACATGACAAGAGACGTTCCAGGAGAGGATAGAATTACTAGACCAATTAATGGAAGGATTATGACAAACTAGCCAGGGATGGCCCAAAACAACAGGTGTAAAAGGTGAACGAAAAATTAAAAAAGAAATGGTTTCACTATGATTACCAGAAACAGTGAGGGTTAAAGGTAGCGTCTCACGCTGAATCCTGGGGAGAGGACTACCATCCAGGGCGAACAAGGCCGTGGGCTCCTTTAACTGTCTGAGAGGAATGTCATGTTCCCGAGCCCAGGTCTCGTCCATAAAACAGCCCTCCGCCCCAGAGTCTATTAAGGCACTGCAGGAAGCTGACGAACCGGTCCAGCGTAGATGGACCGACAAGGTAGTGCAGGATCTTGAAGGAGAGACAGGAGTAGTAGCGCTCACCAGTAGCCCTCCGCTTACTGACGAGCTCTGGCCTTTTACTGGACATGAAGTGACAAAATGACCAGCGGAACCGCAATAGAGACAGAGGCGGTTGGTGATTCTCCGTTCCCTCTCCTTAGTCGAGATGCGGATACCTCCCAGCTGCATGGGCTCAGCACCCGAGCCGGCAGAGGAAGATGGTAGTGATGCGGAGAGGGAGGCGACGGAGAGCGCGAGCTCCTTTCCACGAGCTCGGTGACGAAGATCAACCCGTCGCTCAATGCGAATAGCGAGTTCAATCAAGGAATCCACGCTGGAAGGAACCTCCCGGGAGAGAATCTCATCCTTTACCTCTGCGCGGAAACCCTCCAGAAGACGAGCGAGCAAGGCCGGCTCGTTCCAGCCACTGGAGACAGCAAGAGTGCGAAACTCAATAGAGTAGTCTGTTATGGATCGATTGCCTTGACATAGGGAAGACAGGGCCCTGGAAGCCTCCTCCCCAAAAACAGATCGATCAAAAACCCGTATCATCTCCTCCTTAAAGTCTTGATACTGGTTAGTACACTCAGCCCTTGCCTCCCAGATTGCCGTGCCCCACTCACGAGCCCGTCCAATAAGGAGAGATATGACGTAGGCGACACGAGCAGTGCTCCTGGAGTAAGTGTTGGGCTGGAGAGAAAACACAATATCACACTGGGTGAGGAACGAGCGGCATTCAGTGGGCTCCCCAGAGTAACACGGCGGGTTATTGATTCTGGGCTCCGGAGATTCGAAAGCCCTGGAAGTGGCCGGTGGATCGAGGCGGAGATGGTGAACCTGTTCTGTGAGGTTGGAGACTTGGGTGGCCAGGGTCTCAACGGCATGTCGAGCAGCAGACACTTCCTGCTCGTGTCTGCCTAGCATCGCTCCCTGGATCCCGACGGCTGAGTGGAGAGGATCCGAAGTCGCTGGGTCCATTCTTGGTCGGATTCTTCTGTTATGGTGAGTGAATGAGGACCCAAAAGCGAACTAACTTAAACAGAGCTTCTTTAATAACCAAACATAGGTAGGCTCAGATAGACTGGCAGATTCCGACAGGACAGGACAAGGTTACAGCAAACATGACGATAGTCTGGCTCAGGCATGAAACACAACAAACAAGAATCCGACAAGGACAGGAACAGAAACAGAGAGAGATATAGGGACCTAATCAGAGGGAAAAAGGGAACAGGTGGGAAACGGGGTGAATGGGTAGTTAGAGGAGACAAGGAACAGCTGGGGGAAAGCGGGGGAGAAAAGGTAACCTAACAACGACCAGCAGAGGGAGACAGGGTGAAGGGAAAGGACAGAGACAAGACACAACATGACAGTACATGACAGCATGTGACCTTTACATTCCTCCCCCCTCATGACTGACCAATAATTAGGGTGGTGATCCTAAATAATGCTGACCTTTATGGTGTTGTTTTCACTGCCAATGGACAGGAAGACTCAATGTGATCAGGAGCAGACGCCTCGGACCACAGACTACTTCTGTGATTGATTTTCTGTGGGTGGCTCTTATGTTTCAGTCTCCAATAATGTGCTGATACCAGATCACAAGAACACAAACAAACCCATTATCATAATGAGGGGTGGTCTAAGGCCAAAACTATCCTTCCATCACTAACCACCCCAACTCTTCCACACTCTCCACTAAAATAGTAGGGGATGCAGAGGGGCAGTCAAATCAAATCCAACTTTATTTGTCACATGCGCCGGATACAACATCACCTTACAGTGAAATGCTTTACTTACAAGCTCTTAACCAACAGTGCAGTTCAAGAAAGAGTTAAGAAAATATTTACCAAATAAACTAAGGTCAAAAATGATTGTAACACAATAAAATAACAATAACGAGGCTGTATACTGTACAGGGGGTACTGGTAACGAGTCAATGTGCGGGGGTTAGTCGAGGTAATATGTACATGTAGGTAGGGGTGAAGTGAATATGCATAGATAATAAACAGCGAGTAGCAGCAGTGTAAAAACAAATGGGGGGGGGGTCAATGTAAATAATCCAGTGTCCATTTGATTAATTGTTAAGCAGTCTTATGGCTTGGGGGTAGAAGCTGTTCAGGAGCATTTTGGTCCTAGACTTGGCGCTCCGGTACCGCCTGCCGTGTGGTAACAGAGAAAACAGTCTATAACTTGGGTGACTGGAGTCCTTGACAATTTGTTGGGCTTTCCTCTGACACAGCCTAGTATATAGGTCCTGGATGGCAGGAAGCTTGGCCTCAGTGATGTACTAGACCGTACGCATTACTCTCTGTAGCGTGTTACGATCAGAGGCCGAGCAGTTACCATACCAGGCAGTGATGCAACCGGTCAGGATGCTTTCGATGGTGCAGTTGCAAAACTTTGAGGATCTGGGGACCCATGCCAAATCTTTTCAGTCTCCTGAGGGGGAAAAGGTGTTGTTGTGCACTCTTCACGACTGTCTTGGTGTGTTTGGACCATGATAGTTTGTTGGTGATGTGGACACCAAGGAACTTGAAACTCTCGACCCGTTCCACTACAGCCACGTTGATGTTAATGGGGCCTGTTCGGCACGCTTTTTCCTGTAGTCCACGTTCAGCTCCTTTGTCTTGCTCACATTGAGGGAGAGGTTGCTGTCCTGGCACCACACTGCCAGGTTTATGACCTCTTCCCTATAGGCTGTCTCATCGTTGTAGGTGATCAGGCCTATCACTGTTGTGTCGTCAGCAAACTGTGTTTGGCCATGCAGTTGTGGGTGAACAGGGAGTACAGGAGGGGACTACCACCTGGGGGCAGCCTGTCAGGAAGTCCAGGATCCAGTTGCAGGGGGGAAGTGTTTAGTCCCAGGCTCCTTAGCTTAGTGATGAGATTTGTGGGCACTATGGTTTTGAACCCTGAGCTGTAGTCAATGAACAGCATTCTCACATAGGTGTTCCTTTTGTCTAGGTGGGAAAGGGCGGTGTGGAGTGCGATTGACATTGTGTTTTATGTGGATCTGTTGGCGGTATGCGAGTTGGAGTGGGTCTAGGGTATTCGGGAGGATGCTGTTGATGTGAGCCATGACCAGCCTTTCAAAGCACTTCAAAGCACTTCATGGCTACCGATGTGAGTGCTACTGGGCGGTAATTATTTAGGCAAGTTATCTTCGCTTCCTTGGGTACAGGGACTATGGTGGTCCGCTTGAAACATGTAGGTATTACAGATTCGGTCAGGGAGAGGTTGAAAATGTCAATGAAGACACTTGCCAGTTGGTCCACGCACGTCCTGGTAATCTGTCTGGCCCCGCGGCTTTGTCGTTTGATGACAGGCACAAGAGGGCCCTTCACCGCCCCATCCAGCCCCCTGCATCTCTCTCTCATCCACCCCTCCTGTCACTTCTCTCCTCCCCATCTCCTTACCCTCCGCCTCTCATCTCCACCCCTCCTCCTCCCCTTCTCTAACCACTTCCATAGCTTTGGGGCATCCATGTCCTCTGCGTTGGACCTTGTTCCCAGTGTGTCACCGCCACAGCTGTCCTCGCCTCCCGGCAGACAGAATTAATAAGATAAACGCAGGCTGAGACGGGGGGGGGGGGGCTACCCTCTGCACCAGACGTGTCAGATGGCCCAGACAGAAGTTAGGGACTGGGACCTGGGGCAGGGGAGAGACAGGGAGACTAGGGGAAGGGAGAGAGAGAACTGGGATTTGGGGCAGGGGAGCGACAGAGAGACTAGGGGAAGGGAGAGAGAGAACTGGGATATGGGGCAGGGGAGAGACAGGGAGACTAGGGGAAGGGAGGGAAATAACTGAGATTTGGGGCAGGGGAGAGACAGAGAGACTAGGGGAAGGGAGAGAGAGACATGGGATATGGGGCAGGGGAGAGACAGACAGACTATGGGAAGGGAGAGAGAGAACTGGGATTTGGGGCAGGGGAGAGACAGAGAGACTAGGGGAAGGGAGAGAGAGAACTGGGATTTGGGGCAGGGGAAGGGAGAGAGACTAGGGGAAGGGAGAGAGAGAACTGGGATATGGGGCAGGGGAGAGACAGAGAGACTAGGGGAAGGGAGAGAGAGAACTGGGATATGGGGCAGGGGAGAGACAGAGAGACTAGGGGAAGGGAGAGAGAGAACTGGGATATGGGGCAGGGGAGAGAGAGAGACTAGGGGAAGGGAGAGAGAGAACTGGGATTTGGGGCAGGGGAGAGACAGAGAGACTAGGAGAAGGGAGAGAGAGAACTGGGATATGGGGCAGGGGAGAGACAGAGAGACTAGGGGAAGGGAGAGAGAGAACTGGGATTTGGGGCAGGGGAGAGACAGAGAGACTATGGGAAGGGAGAGAGAGAACTGGGATATGGGGCAGGGGAGAGACAGAGAGACTAGGGGAAGGGAGAGAGAGAACTGGGATATGGGGCAGGGGAGAGAGAGAGACTAGGGGAAGGGAGAGAGAGAACTGGGATTTGGGGCAGGGGAGAGACAGAGAGACTAGGAGAAGGGAGAGAGAGAACTGGGATTTGGGGCAGGGGAGAGACAGAGAGACTAGGGGAAGGGAGAGAGAGAACTGGGATATGGGGCAGGGGAGAGACAGAGAGACTAGGGAAAGGGAGAGAGAACTGGGATTTGGGGCAGGGGAGAGACAGAGAGACTAGGGGAAGGGAGAGAGAGAACTGGGGTCTGGGGCAGCAGGGAAGAGGGATAGAGAGAGGGAGAGGGAAGGACAGGAGAAGAGGGGGAAAGAGAAGAGAAGGGATACAGGAAGATAGGGAGAGACAGAGAAGAGAGAGCGATGTCTTAATATGTGTGGGCCTCTTCTTTGTGTCTGACAAAGGGAACAGCATCTATAGTAATTGGCAGCACTGTGTGTTCCTAAATAAAGCATCCAACCAGCTGCAGAACCATTCCACCAATCTAGCCAGGGATTTAACAGGCAGGGAACACAATGCTGGGTTAAATGACCAGGGCTTTTCTCCTTCATTTATAGACCTCCACCACTTTACTGCAGCATCACAACGACAGAAAAAGAAAGGAGATTTGACTAGAAAAGAGATATGGAGATGTGTGTACAGTCGTGGCCAAAAGTGAGAATGACACATTAATTTCCACTAACTTTGCTGCTTCAGTGTCTTTAGATATTTTTGTCAGATGTTACTATGGAATACTGAAGTATAATTACAAGCATTTCATAAGTGTCAAAGGCATTTATTGGCAATTACATGAAGTTGATGCAAAGAGTCAATATTTGCAGTGTTGACCCTTCATTTAAAGACCTCTGCAATCCGCCCTGGCATGCTGTCAATGAACTTCTGGGCCACATCCGGACTGACGACAGCGCATTCTTGCATAATCAATGCTTGGAGTTTGTCAGAATTTGTGGGTTTTTGTTTGTCCACCTGCCTCTTGAGGATTGACCACAAGTTCTCAATGGGATTAAGGTCTGGGGAGTTTCCTGGCCATGGACCCAAAATATTGATGTTTTGTTCCCTGAGCCACTTAGTTATCACCTTTTCCTTAAGGCAAGGTGCTCCATCATGCTGGAAAAGGCATTGTTCGTCGCCAAACTGCTCCTGGATGGTTGGGAGTTGCTCTCGGAGGATGTGTTGGTACCATTCATTATTCATGGCTGTGTTCTTAGGCAAAATTGTGAGTGAGCCCACTCCCTTGGCTGAGAAGCAACCCCACACATGAATGGTCTCTGGATGCTTTACTGTTGGTATGACTCAGGACTGATGGTAGCGCTCACCTTGTCTTCTCCGGACAAGCTTTTTTTTCGGATGCCCCAAACAATCGGAAAGGGGATTCATCAGAGAAAATGACTTTACCCCAGTCATCAGCAGTCCAATCCCTGTACCTTTTGCAGAATATCAGTCTGTCCCTGATGTTTTTCCTGGAGAGAAGTGGCTTCTTTGCTGCCCTTCTTGACACCAGGCCATCCTACAAAAGTCTTCACCTCACTATGCGTGCAGATGCACTCACACCTGCCTGCTGCCATTCCTGAGCAAGCTCTGTACTGGTGGTGCCCCGATCCCGCAGCTGAATCAACTTTAGGAGACGGTCCTGGTGCGTGCTGGACTTTCTTGGGCACCCTGAAGCCTTCTTCACAACAATTTAACTGCTTTCCTTGAAGTTCTTGATGATCCGATAAATGGTTGATTTAGGTGCAATCTTACTGGCAGCAATATCCTTGCCTGTGAAGCCCTTTTTGTGCAAAGCAATGATGACGGCACGTGTTTCCTTGCAGGTAACCATGGTTGACAGAGGAAGAACAATGATTCCAAGCACCACCCTCCTTTTGAAGCTTCAAGTCTGTTATTCGAACTCAATCAGCATGACAGAGTGATCTCCAGCCTTGTCCTCGTCAACACTCACACCTGTGTTAACGAGAGAATCACTGACATGATGTCAGCTGGTCCTGTTGTGGCAGGGCTGAAATGCAGTGGAAATGTTTTTTGGGGGATTCAGTTAATTTGCATGGCAGAGAGGAACTTTGCAATTAATTGCAATTCATCTGATCACTCTTCATAACATTCTGGAGTATATGCAAATTACCATCATACAAACTGAGGCTGCAGACTTTGCGAAAATTAATATTTGTGTCATTCTCAAAACTTTTGGCCAAGACTATATACAGTATGATATACGAGTATCATGTTAGGTATCCCTGTTTCAGGGCTGATGTCCTCTCTGTTGTGGTCAAACCTGAAAGCATTCATATAAACACCCATTTACTAATAGGGATCTAATTCAAATCTAAAGTTAGGGAATTTCTATTAGGGACTTTCATAGCTGAGTCGTTCCACAGAAAGATTGCCCTTTGCATCATGTTGATATCATAAGTAGAAATTGTGCACCAATATTGAATTTTAAAAGCCTGTTATATAAAGTTAAGTGCCCTCTACTAGACCACATGGAGAATTCAATAAATATATTTTTTTTATATGAAAAAAGGCTTGCTGAAGTGCCAAAATGAAGCATTTGGACATCTCTCTCCGTCAACCCTTTGTCACTTCTAGGAAGATGAACTTAATCCCCAAATGTCTCCATCACTGTGAAGCCCTAGTTTTGTGTTGCTTTGACACTCATTTCTGAAGATGATCATTTATTCCATGTAATTAAGTGATTTCATTTAAATTTGTCCCTCATTTTAAGGTCAACCCTGTTACATGAACAGAACTCTCATTTTAATAAACTATTCCTTTTAAAATATTTGTTTCAAAAGAAACATTGAACATCTAACAGTCAAATCATGGTGTAAAAGCAGGCGTGCTGGTTCTACTCTTTTGGCCATTTTCTGGTGTTTTGTGGTGGAAAACTGACCGGGTTGTGGATAATCTCCAACATAGGAGTCAAGTTTAATCCTTCTCTGTCCTTCGATGCCCAAATAAAACAAATTTGTAAAACATTTTTCCGTCTTAAAAACAACTCTCCCAGCCCGATGCAGAGAAACTCATCCACACCTTCATCTTCTCTCGGATTAACTGCAACAATGCACTGTTTGGGGGCCTCCCAGCCAAATCACTACAGAGGCTCCAACTAATCCAGAACAGAACTGCCAGGGTCCTGACCAGGACCAAGAAGTCAAACCACATCACCCCAATCCTGGCCCAACTCCACTGGCTACCGGTCAACTACAGGATCGACTTCAAAATCCTCATGCTTGTATTTAAAGCCCCACCTACATCAGCAATCTCAATCAGCGAGCCCCCTCGCACTCTCCACTCAAGCCACTACGTACTGATTCAAGTCCCCAAGACACGTTTCCGAACTATGGACCGAGTCTCCTGCTTCCTTTCCCCTTGCTCATGGAATGCTCTCCCTGACCATCTGAGAGCCACTCCTTCACTCTGAATTTTTAAAATGGGACTTAAAACCCACTTCTACAGACTCTTTTTCATAGTCCTAGTCCCAATCTAAAATGTATTTAGCACCTAGCCCACTATTGCTATTTTACCTGCCTTGATTCTAAATGCATGTCGTTTTTATTGTATATAATGTTTGTTTTCTTCCTCAGAGCTTTGAGATAGCTCTGTAATGAAAAGCTCTACAAATGAAATGTATTATTACCATTATAATAACACGTCAACCCTGTTACCCGTAGATAGACAGGCTAGAAAAGTTTGAGTTTTTTGTTGTTGTGAAGCTTGCATTCAATTGCCTCTCCTTGTTGCACACAACAAGGAATTACCCCTGTCACGAGGGGATCTATAGCTGATTTAAGATGAAATCGTCAACCCTGTTACTTTATTTGGCACTTAATAGGCACTTAGTATAGCATTTTCTTTTCCATTTTTATACCTCTTGAGATAGGAAAATGTGTTTTTTTATGAAGTTGAACATGGGCTTTTTATGACAGAATTTTAAAATGAGGAGAAATCCAACTTTTATTCAAAAGTTACATTTCTGAATGAATTGCCACATGACTTTGTTTGTGTTGTGGCTGTAGGAGGAGCTCCCCTTCCAACAAAGTGATTCAATTATTTATATCCGGCATAAATTATTACGGAAAAAACTAAATCAAGTTACATGAAATTATGCCAGTCATATGAGGTGGCCATATTATGAGCCTGTCCTGTTTTGACTTGACCACTTCTATCGGGACAAATCTAATGTCAAAGCCATTATGTGTTTGTTACCCGCAGCCTGATGTAGATGATTTCATTTAATCTATGTTTTTAAGAGACATGTTTGTACAGAGAGAACACCATTTGGCATGAAGCTAGAAGTGAATACAATGCTCAGTATACATTGATACACCTGATCACGAGGGACTGTTTTGCAGCTTGCAAGCTAACTAGCATGCAACATATTTAGCCTTTGTTTAGCCCTTATAGACTGATGAGCATGATAGATTCAGGAGGGCAATCTTACTCTGTTAGGGCTGGTGTAGGTATAGGCTTGGTGAAGGTGAGGGCTTGGGGTGGGTTCAGACGTTTGCTTCTGCCAAGTAGTAGTACATCTGATTCTACTCATCTTTAATTAAACGCTCATGCCTGGAACAAAGGCCCGCACCCACCCCAAGCCTGCACCCATACCGGCCCTCTCAAGGTCATGTTCTCCGAAATGAGTTCCTCAATCTTTATCACCTCTGATTGCTAATTTTGTCCCTCCTCCTAGTGACACGACAGGACCATCAAAGCCATCTCTGGGAAAGGATCCATGTCAGTGTGGTGGAGCTCTGGACCTGACGCCGGTTCAAAGGTTCTCTCCTTCCAGAGGATCAGCTGGGCTCTGGTGTGACCCGTAGAGGGTCCGGGGAGGGTCCGGCTCCATGGCCCTGTTGGTGGGAAATGATTAATGGTGGGCTGGTGATGACGGGGGCTGGGTGACCTGACCTTTCTGTCCTGGTTGTATTTGTGGGGGCGGTAAGCGCCAGGCTTTAAGAGCACTGTAGACCCTGGTAGTGCCCAGACAGCTGCAGCGTTATGCCCCTGGCCGGGCTTATCGGCTGGGCTGGGAGCCCAGGGATGTGGGCCAGCGATGGGATGGGGTGATGGGTGATGGGTAGGATAGGGGTTAGAGGAAGGAGAGGGAGGCAATGAGGGCTGGGACGAGGATGCATTGGGCTGGGGACTAGCGAAGAGGGGTGGGGAGTTGAGGGGTTGGGAAGAAGATGGGTGGACTGGACCTGGGGTTACGGTAAGGGCAGCCAAGGACTGGGGCTGGGGCTGGGACTTAAGGGTTCAGGGTTGACATTTGGGAGTGATGGTGAGAACGTGGTAGGCATGCCATGAGAGCCACAATACTACACTTGTGCTTTGAGCGTTAACTGGCAATATCCAAAACAGTTTGGTTACAGCTACACCATGTGAATTGTCTCCTGTTAATATAATACAAGCATGCTGGTACTGGCAGCAATAAAACATGCCATAGAATCTATTTGTGAGTGTTGCAATCGGTTTGACTTTAATTCACATTTATCTAATTACTACTTGTGTGACTAGGCCCATAGTTCTTTATTGATGTACATTGAGTGATCCATGTGTGGGTAGTTGGGCACAATCAGGTGAATTAGATTAGATCCCAGCCCCCCTGAGCTGTGGCTCCTAACATGACAACAGTACTGGAGGTAAAGACTATCATCTGACTTCAATTTCCCTCTACCATTCCCTTCCACACAACAGTGATTCTCAACATAGTTGTATAAATCACACGGTGGCAGATTTGCCATCTGGCAATTCTGGCAAATGCCAGATGGGCTAGACTATTTTTTAAATTGGGTGGGCTGGTTGAAATTGACACACACAAAAACAAAAAAACATTATGGATGGCGCCCATGGTATTTTGGTATTTTATTGGGATCCCCATTAGCTTTTGCAAAAGCAGCAGCTACTCTTCCTGGGGTCCACTCAAAACATGAAACATGACATAATACAGAATATTAATAGACAAGAACAGCTCAAGGACATAACTACATACATATAAAATGGCACACAGCCTACATATCAATACATACACACGATATCTAGGTCCAATAGGGGAGAGGTGTTGTGTCGTGAGGTGCTGCTTCATCTGTTTTTTGAAACCATGTTTTCTGTTTATTTGAACAATATGAGATGGGAGGAAGTTCCATGCAATAAGGGCTCTATATAATACTGTACACTTTCTTGAATTTGTTCTGGAATTGGTGACTGTGAAAAGACCCCTGGTTGCATGTCTGATGGGGTAAGTGTGTGTGTCAGAGCTGTGTGTAAATTGACTACACAAACAATTTGGAATTTCCAACACATTAATGTTTCTTCTAAAAAGAAGAAGTGTTGCAATCAGTCTCTCCTCAACTCTCAGCCAAGAGAGACTGGCATGCACAGCATTTATATCAGCCCTCTGATTACAATGAAGAGCAAGACGTGCCACTCTGTTTTGGGCCAGTTGCAGCTTAACTAGATGTTTCTTTGCAGCACATGACCAAATGATCAAGGGCCTGTTAAGATTTTTGTAAGATTTTCTCTGATATACTAATCTATAATGAGTACTGTTATAATCTCCACCTGGCACAGCCAGAAGAGGACTGGTCACCCCTCAGAGCCTGGTTCCTTTTTACATTTCTCCCTAGGTTCCAGCCTTTCTAGGGAGTTTTTCCTAGCCACCATGCTTTTTTATATTGTATTTATTTTAACCTTTATTTAACGAGGCAAGTCAGTTAAGAACACATTCTTATTTATAATGACAGCCTACCAAAAGGCAAAAGGCCTCCTGCGGGGACGGGGGCCTGGGATTAAAAATAAAACAAGTACAATATAAATATAAGACAAAACACACATCACAACAAGAGAGACAACACAACACTACATAAAGAGAGACCTAAGACAACAAGGCAGCAACACATGACAACACAGCATGGTAGCAGCACAAAACATGGTACAAACATTATTGGTTACAGACAACAGCACAAAGGGTAAGAAGGTAGAGACAACAATACATCACATAAAGCAGCCACAACTGTCAGTAAGAGTGTTCATGATTGAGTCTTTGAATGAAGAGATTGAGATAAAACTGTCCAGTTTGAGTGTTTGTTGCAGCTCGTTCCAGTCGCTAGCTGCAGCGAACTGAAAAGAGAAGCGACCCAGGGATGTGTGTGCTTTGGGGATCTTTAATAGAATGTGTCTGGCAGAACGGGTGTTGTATGTGGAGGATGAGGGCTGCAGTAGATATCTCAGATAGGGGGGAGTGAGGCCTAACATGTCTATAAGCACCACAGTCTTTACGGTAGTCTACAAATAGAGCACTTGAGTCACACAAGGGGTCTCTGACACATCCACTCCCTTCTGGACAGTGTGCAGGGGCCTCCAGGACAGGAAAACCAACTAGCATCACAGGGAGAGAGAGTTCCGGGGTCAGATGTGGGTTCTCCAGTGGTACCTGTCAAATTGGGAGGTGGCAGATTTGGATTGCAGATTAGGGATAGGGTGGGGAAAAGGGGAGGGTGTTGCTAAGTAAAGAAATAGAATTCATCTCAAGTCAAGCAAACAACAGGTTAAAGGTCCAATGCAGGGGACAGGAGAGTGTGAAGGTGCGAAACATAGCGCTACAATTTTCGTAGAAACCAAGCAGGTGGCTATCATTACCAGTCAGGCCTGGGGGAGAGAGAAGGACTGGCAGAGAATGTGAGAGAGGTGGGATGGATAGGGAGAGACGGCAAGAGCGGGACAGATTCTCTGAAAGCTATCTCAGAGGAGGAGGGTGCTCTATGACATTTGACCCATGGCATACTTTCCATCCTAACATCATCAAAGAGCCACAATGTCATGGAGTACACAACAGTAAAGTGTGGTGTGTGTGTGTGTGTGTGTGTGTGTGTGTGTGTGTGTGTGTGTGTGTGTGTGTGTGTGTGTGTGTGTGTGTGTGTGTGTGCGTGCGTGTGTGCGTATGTGTGTGTGCGCATAAGGACTAGGCCTTGGTAATATTACACAACATTATGTACTTGGGGATATAAAAAAATACCAAAACTGTTTAAATGACTCTACTGTTGCAATCTGGGCTCAAATCTAATGAAAAACCTCTCATGACAGGAATGTTCTCTGTGAAAACAAACACTAAAACAAAGTAAAAGTGGAGGGAGGTTTGTGAACTTGGATTCCGAAGCAATCCTGGGATATTTGTTATTTCTGGCTTTCCTCTTTGTGAAAAGGGGTATACAGAGTTAGTGGGGGGAAGAGAGGATGTTAGAATTAGGATGAGGCAGGGTTACTGGATCAGAATATTGAAAAGGGGAAGGAATGCTGGGAAGGGCTGGATCTGATAGCAGAAGGGTGCTGGGATCGAGGGAAAGAGAGGAGGATGCAGGGATAGAGGGAGAGAGAGGGGCGTGCAGGGATAGAGGGAGAGAGAGGGGCGTGCAGGGATCGAGGGAGAGAGAGGAGGATGCAGGGATAGAGGGAGAGAGAGGGGCGTGCAGAGGAAGAGGGAGAGAGAGGGGTGTGCAGGGATAGAGGGAGAGAGAGGGGCATGCAGGGATAGAGGGAAAGAGAGGGGCGTGCAGGGATAGAGGGAAAGAGAGGGGCGTGCAGGGATAGAGGGAGAGAGGGGCGTGCAGGGAGAGAGGGAGAGAGAGGGGCGTGCAGGGATAGAGGGAGAAAGAGGGGCGTGCAGGGAGAGAGAGGGGCATGCAGGGATAGAGGGAGAGAGAGGGGCGTGCAGGGATAGAGGGAGAGAGAGGGCCGTGCGGGGAGAGAGAGGGGCATGCAGGGATAGAGGGAGAGAGAGGGGCGTGCAGGGAGAGAGAGGGGCATGCAGGGATAGAGGGAGAAAGAGGGGCATGCAGGGATAGAGGGAGAGAGAGGGGCGTGCAGGGAGAGAGAGGGGCATGCAGGGATAGAGGGAGAGAGAGGGGCGTGCAGGGATAGAGGGAGAGAGAGGGCCGTGCAGGGAGAGAGAGGGGCGTGCAGGGATAAAGGGAGAGAGAGGGGCGTGCAGGGATAGAGGGAAAGAGAGGGGCGTGCAGGGAGAGAGAGGGGCGTGCAGGGATAGAGGGAGAGAGAGGGGCGTGCAGGGAGAGAGAGGGGCGTGCAGGGAGAGAGAGGGGCGTGCAGGGATAGAGGGAGAAAGAGGGGCGTGCAGGGAGAGAGAGGGGCGTGCAGGGATAGAGGGAGAGAGGGGGACGTGCAGGGAGAGAGGGGCATGCAGGGATAGAGGGAGAGAGAGGGGCGTGCAGGGAGAGAGAGGGGCGTGCAGGGATAGAGGGAGAGAGAGGGGCGTGCAGGGAGAGAGAGGGGCGTGCAGGGAGAGAGAGGGGCGTGCAGGTATAGAGGGAGAGAGAGGGGCGTGCAGGGAGAGAGAGGGGCGTGCAGGGATAGAGGGAGAGAGGGGGACGTGCAGGGAGAGAGAGGGGCATGCAGGGATAGAGGGAGAGAGAGGGGCGTGCAGGGAGAGAGAGGGGCGTGCAGGGATAGCGGGAGAGAGAGTGGAGTGCAGGGATAGAGGGAGAGAGAGGGGCGTGCAGGGATAGAGGGAGAGAGAGGGGCATGCAGGGATAGAGGGAGAGAGGGGCGTGTAGGGATAGAGGGAGAGAGAGGGGCGTGTAGGGATAGAGGGAGAGAGGGGCGTGCAGGGATAGAGGGAGAGCGAGGGGCGTGCAGGGATAGAGGGAGAGAGAGGGGCATGGAGGGATAGAGGGAGAGAGAGGGGCGTACAGGGATAGAGGGAGAGAGAGGGGCGTGCAGGGATAGAGGGAGAGAGAGGGGCATGCAGGGATAGAGGGAGAGAGGGGCGTGTAGGGATAGAGGGAGAGAGAGGGGCGTGCAGGGATAGAGGGAGAGAGGTGAATGTGATACATTTCAGCACCACAGGGGTGATAAACTATAGACCAGGGCTCTCCAACCCGGTTCCTGGAGAGCTACCATCCTGTAGGTTTTTGCTCCCAACCCTAATCTATCACACCTGATTCTAATAATTAGCTAGTTGATAAGCTGAATCAGGTTAGTTACAGCTGGGGTTGGAGAGAAACCCTACAGGAGGGTAGTTCTCTAAGAGCAGGGTTGGAGAGCCCTGCAATAGACACTGAATATCCTGAGCAGTTGATCTCATCCGTGTGTGTGTGTGTGTGTGTGTGTGTGTGTGTGTGTGTGTGTGTGTGTGTGTGTGTGTGTGTGTGTGTGTGTGTGTGTGTGTGTGTGTGTGTGTGTGTGTGTGTGTGTGTGTGTGTGTGTGTGTGTGCGGTTAGTGAACATCAATGCAATGCCTTACAAGGCCACAGGGCTGTTGGTGTGGCTGAGTGACTGCATTAGTGAGAAAGTGAGTGTGTGTGTATTTATAGCCCATTGAAAAAGAAAAGAGACCCCTGTCCCCTCCTACCCCTCTCCTCACCCACTCCCCAATTAGTCGTCTATTGGTGGGGTAATCCAATCAGGAGTGACTACAGCTCGCCCTCCGTCGCCCGTCTCAGTCTGAGCAGACTCCTCAAAGGCACACACCCTCCACAGACAGAAAGGTAAGACTCAGCACTGTCCACTCATCCATCCATCCCTTTTCACTCCTCTTCCACTTCTCTAGCACTCCCTCTCTGGCATCCTCTTCCACGTCCATTCTCTCTCTGCACCTGCGCTCTTACCTCTACTTAATAATGTTCTCTTTCTTTCCACTGTTCAACTAAGCCCGTCTCCGTCAATCCCATTACCTCTTCTTCTCTACCACTGGAAACTATCCCCCTCCACTCAGCCCAAACAATATCACTCACCCTCCTCCTAAAACTCCACATCTCTCTCTCTGTTTATGGCTCTTCAGACTTGTATCACCTTGCACAGAATGACAGAACTTTGGCATTTAAGCGTGACATGTGACCTAATTTCTCCACTGACTAACTCAACGGTGGCTTGATCGATAAAGGTAAATCCATTGTATGTCATCAGTAGTTGACTTAGCTGTCATTATTTACTATTTTTAAGACCCAGTTGTCACTTTGAGCTTCGGTAGGGATCATTCATTTTCCCATGATACAGATTACATGATCAAAGGAGATCCAATAATTGTTCTTGGGCCCTCAGAAAGCCTGACTCTATTGCCCTACATTCACTGTGCCTCGGAGAGAAAATGATTAGGGTTTTAGTGGACTTTGTTTTAAATGCTCAAGGTGATCCTTTCAACAGGTTAACATTGTCACAGTGCAGATCCAAGATCCATCTGTCAGACTGTGCGTGTGTGCGTGTGTGTGTGTGTGTGTGTGTTGAACTTTAAACATAGACAGTGTGTATGCTGGGGTAAGGCTGTCTATGCTATGTTGTGATATCTAATCGATTATTTATATATACACTAGATGACTGACAGGGGCCCTGTGTTGAAGCCACCGTGCCTCCATCTTGGTACTACCTCACCGTTGTAAAAATGTTTTGGAAGCTATAGAAATGCATTTATCCACATTTATTCTATTACAGACAGCTTAATGCATGCTTTAAATTATATTATGTGATCTAAACATACATATATATATATATATATATATATATATATATATATATATATATATATATATATATATATATATATATATTTCCCTTAAAGCATAAGTACTAATGTTACTATCTCCACTACAACAGAAAAATACTTAGACATTTAATTTTGTCCTTACTGTAGAATTCCATTGATTCCTATGGATGACTGCTCCTTAAATATGACCAACCGGTGGCTTCAAAGCCTCTCATTGGCAAATACGTATCATCTGCAAATCAGGGTTATTATACATCATTGTATCTAATGCTGGAGGACAAGTGGGGGTGTTTTCACTGTGTCTGGATAAAGTGCTGATGGACAGGGCAGATAGGTTATATTCTCTATGCCTTTGTGCCAAGTATCTACACCCTATTGTTAAGGAAGAAGTGGGGAGTGGTGTGGGAAAGGGGGGGTACATTTATGGAAACAAAGTTCCACCCCTTTAGGCTAGGAGGTATTAAGTGCAGTCATGGTGTGATGGAGCCAATGAAATAGTCCCAAAGGTGCAAACCCTGCCGCTCAACTTATCTGGAAGAATATATGTGTATGTGTGACAGACTGTGCATGTCTGTGGTAGTTTGACATTGAGCTATTTTGAACCTGTCTAAACCTCTCTGTCGTGGCTCTTGAAAGCATTCCAGTTTGCTGGGAGGGCACTGGCTATCATTAGAGATGCATGTCACTGTGGGCCACTTCCGTCATTGTGGCTCAAGCCTAGTGCGATAGATCCCCTGTCAGCACTGACAGAGAGAATACCTGTCCACTGTTACTGACTCAACATTAAGGAAATCTTTGACTACGTCCAGACTCAGTGAGCATAGCCTTGCTATTGAGAGAGGCCGCTGTAGGCAGACCTGGCTCTCAAGAGAAGACAGGCTACAGTATTTGCACACTGCCCACAAAATGAGGTGGAAACTGAGCTGCACTTCCTAACCTGCCAAATGCATGACCATATTAGAGACACATATTTCCCTCAGATTACACAGACCCACAAAGAATTTGAAAACAAATCAAAGTTTGATAAACTCCCATGTCTATTGGGTGAAATACCACAGTGCGCCATCACAGCAGGAGATTTGTGACCTGTTGTCTGTGACCTGTTGAAAAGTAGCTGTTATTGGTAGACAGACAAAAAAGAAAAATGTCCAACGTATTAACACATTTTTCACCAAGCAGGCCAAAACTCTATCCCAACAAAACAGGCTGAAAAGTTCAGGCCGTCTTTTCAAACAGCTCTTACACAAAAAGGGCAATATCAGAATTTTCACCATTTCACAGTATTATTCCAACCTATTGGTGTGGAAATATTTAAAAAAACAAGGACATCCAGTTTTGGACTGCACTGGGCCTTTAAATTATGTAGATGAAAAACAAAAGAAGACAATCTTGTAAGGGGATGCATTCTGGACCATTTATAACACTTGTCTGGCTGTTTGTCAGTACCCAATACAGTTTTTAGGTTCAAGTTCAGGTAGGTTGGATGGGGGGCGTCGCTGCACATGTCTCTCCAGAGATGTTAGATCAGGTTCATGTCTAGGCTCTGGCTGGTTCACTCAAGGACATTCAGAAACTTGTCCCAAAGCCACTCCTGCATTGTCATGGCTGTGTGCTTAGGGTCATTGTCCTTTTGGAAGGTGAACCTTCACCCCAGTCTGAGGTCCTGAGTGCTCTGGAGCAGGTTTTCATCAAGGATCTCTTTGTACTTTGATCCTGACTAGTCTCCCAGTCCCTGCAGCTGAAAAACATCCCCACAGCATGAACACAGTTCCACAGTTAGTGGAACAGACATGAGGATAGTCAATCAAAATGAATAGAACAGAGTTGGAACCTCTAAGTTGACTGGTCAACTCATGGGTACACTTGCAATGGCTGACTGATGTTGTCATCATATCAAATGTTATTTGTCACATGCTTTGTAAACAACCGGTGTAGACTAACAGTGAAATGCTTTCTTACGGGCCCTTCCCAACAATGCAGAGAGAGAGAAAATAGAGAAATGGTACGAAAGTAAAAATCAATACACAATGAGTAACAATAACATGGCTATATACAAGGGGTACAAGTACTGAGTCCATATGCATGGGTACGAGGTGATATGTACATAAACTCAGCAAAAAAAGAAACATTCCTTTTTCAGGACCCTGTCTTTCAAAGATAATTAGTAAAAATCCAAATAACTTCACAGATCTTCATTGTATAGGGTTAAACACTGTTTCCCATGCTTGTTCAATGAACCATAAACAATTAATGAGCAGGTGAGGACCTGCTTTACAACAGGCCTACAAGCCCTCAGTCCAGCCTATTGCGGACAGTCTGAGCACTGATGGAGGGATTGTGCGTTCCTGGTGCAACTTGGGCAGTTGTTGTTGCCATCCTGTACCTGTCCTAAAGGTGTGATGTTCGGAGGTACCGATCCTGTGCAGTTGTTGTTACACGTGGTCTGCCGCTGCGAGGACGATCAGCTGTCCGTCCTGTCTCCCTGTAGTGCTGTCTAAGGCATCTCACAGTACGGACATTGCAATTAGCAATTTATTGTCCTGGACACATCTGCAGTCCTCATGCCTCCTTGCAGCATGCCTAAGGCACAATCACGCAGATGAGCAGGGACCCCGGGCATCTTTCTTTTGATGTTTTTCAGAGTCAGTAGAAAGGCGTCTTTAGTGTCCTAAGTTTTCATAACTGTGACCTTAATTGCCTACCGTCTGTAAGCTGTTAGTGTCTTAACAACCGCTTCCAATTATCTTAGACCACGCCCCTTCCCTCCACACCTATTCCCACTCCCTAATCATCTCTCGTCTACCTTTTTCAACCCTTTCATTCCCTGTATAGCGTACCACAGTATGAGTTATAATACCCATAAAACCTAGAGGTCAAACAGGGAAATGGTTCCAATCATCCATTAATTTTTACCATAGGGGATTTTAGAAATACTTAAAATAAGGGCTGTGTTTCATGTAGGCTTATCCTGGCGTGATCTTTTGATTAGAGGCCGACCGATTATGATTTTTCAACGCCGATACCGATTATTGGACGACCCCAAAAAAAGCTGATACCGATTAATCGGCCAATTTTATTATGTATTTGTAATAATGACAATTACAACAATACTGAATAAACACTTTAATTTTAACTTAATATAATGCATCAATAAAAATCAATTTAGCCTCAAATAAATAATGAAACATGTTCAATTTGGTTTAAATAGTTGGAGAAGAAAGTAAAAGTGCAACATGTGCTATGTAAAAAAGCTCATGTTTAAGTTCCTTGCTCAGAACATGAGAACATATGAAAGCTGGTGCTTCCTTTTAACATGAGTCTTCAATATTCCAATGTAAGAGGTTTTAGGTTGTAGTTAATATAGTATTTATAGGACTATTTCTCTCTATACCATTTGTATTCCATATACCTTTGACTATTGTTCTTATAGGCACTTTAGTATTGCCAATGTAACAGTATAGCTTCCATCCCTCTCCTCGCCGCTACCTGGCCTCGAACCAGGAACACATCGACAACAGCCACCCTCGAAGCATCGTTACCCATGCAGAGCAATGGGAACAACTACTCCAAGTCTCAGAGCGAGTGACGTTTGAAACGCTATTAGCGTGCACCCCGCTAACTAGCTAACCATTTCACAGCGGTTACACCAGCTTAATCTCGGGAGTTGATAGGCTTGAAGTCAAAAACAGCTCAGTGCTTGAGACACAGTGAAGAGCTGCTGGAAAAACGCACGAAAGTGCTGTTTGAATGAATGCTTACGAGCCTGCTGCTGCCTACCATCACTCAGTCAGACTGCTCTATCAAATATCAAATCATAGACTTAATTATAACATAATAGCACACAGAAATACTAGCCTTTGGTCATTAATATGGTCGAATCCGGAAACTATCATTTCGAAAACAAAATGTTTATTATTATCACATATACCCTGACTGTGTGCAATGAACGCAAGAGAAGAGACACAATTTCACCTGGTTAATATTGCCTGCTAACCTGGATTTATTTTAGCTAAATATGCAGGTTTAAAAATATATACTTCTGTGTATTGCTTTTACGAAAGGCATTGATGTTTATGGTTAGGTACACGTCGGAGCAACGACAGTCCTTTTTCCGCGATCGGCACCGCTTCAATTATATGCAATGCAGGACACGCTAGATAAACAAGTATTATCATCAACCATATGTAGTTATAACTAGTGATTATGATTGATTGATTGATTGTTTTTTATAAGATAAGTTTAATGCTAGCTAGCAACTTACCTTGGCTTCTTTCTGTATTTGCGTAACAGTTAGGCTCCTTGTGGAGTGCAATGAGAGGCAGGTGGGTAGAGCGTTGGACTAGTTAACCGGAAGGTTGCAAGATTGAATCCTGGAGCTGACAAGGTAAAAATCTGTCGTTCTGCCCTGAACAAGGCAGTAAGGATAGGCGGGACGCAAATGTCTCATCTGGCCAATTGCCAGTGGAAATGCAGAGCGCCAGATTCAAATCAAATGCTATATAATTCAAACTTTCATTAAATCCCACATGTAAGATACTCAATTAAAGCTACACTCGTTGTAATGACTTTTCATTTACTCTGAGTTCAACTTACTAGAAGTATTTGAGTAAAAAATGCCTTGGCGTTTACACGCTGAATCATAATTACTGTATAAATGAACACGCACAGTGTAATCATGTATGTAAAAGTGTGTAATATTGTAAGCTGAAAACACTATGTTAAAAGCACTGTCTGTGTGTGTGTCCAATTTTAGATGAATGTTCCAATGAAACATGTCTAGAACATTAAATATGGGATATTCTGAGAACATGACAACCATGTTCTGGGTAAGTTCTGTTTCACATTTAGGGAATGTTATCCTAACTAACGCCAAAACTGGACACAAACATCTGGGGAATATTATGGGTAACATTACAAATAGTTCTCCCTCCCTAGAACTGTTAGCTGGGAAACAATGTTATCGAAAGACTTGATAGGTGCCCCTTGGTGCCTTTGAGTCTCCAGATGTATTAGTCGGTCTTTATTTCGCTTGCCGTTAGTGTTGCTGGGACGGATGACATCAAAGAGAACACATAAAATAAAATAGCTGAAAATTTGATTAGGGTAGAGTTAATTTTTTAAATTTTGGGAACAAGATGAATCCTGATTTAAACTAGGTAAGTTAGAGCGATGGAGAGACTTTGAAGAGGGGTTAGAGAGGGAGAGTAAATATTACTGGTAGATAGGATAGTAAATATATTCATTCCTCTTTCAACTGAAAGACAGAGAACAGAGAATTCCTCTGAATTCCTTTTGACAGTACACCAAGACCTTTCTCTAGCCCTTTTCCTAAGCACTCTTGTCCCCCCTACTCTTGAGTAAGCGGTGGTATATCTGAGGTCTTTATGCACAAAGACCATACATAATGCAATGACATCAGGAACATACGACGATATTACAGGGGGTTTAGTCCAGAGGAAGGGGGACCGGATGAGGAAATGCAAAAACAACCCATTGGGTTGGAAAAGCAATGGAAAGCAAATGGAGAGAAAGACAGAGAGTGGGGGGTGGGGCAGGGAGAGAGGGAAGGAGCGAGGGGGAGAGAGATGAGGGAAGCTGGATGAAGGAGTTTTGTTGTTGAAAAAGCTAAAGAGAATAAGATGGGAAGAGAGAAGGAATTTAAGAGAGTGAGGGGGGACATTCTCTAGTTTTCCAGCTTTTCTTTTGCCTCCTTATATGGTCAAATGATGAGGGGAGTGGGTCGGAACTCAGAGAGTAAGAGAGAGGGCGAAAAAATGAGGGGAAAGAGGTGAGAAGTGTAGAGGAGAGGGGTGTGCAGTGTCATGTGCTTGGGACACTGGGGACTTCCACGAGAGGCAGCCGGACACAAACCACTGGTCAGCAAAGCGAGACAGGCCAGGCACAGAGAGGCATAACCAGGAGTCTTATCAGGGGCTGAACTGCTAACAGCTGCAGAGCGTGAGTAGCCATTATTCTGGTGTGCCGTCACACACACACATACACACTGCGGGATGCTGATCTGTGTAGAGGTCTGGTGCGTGATACTGACAGCTGGAGGTGTGGTTATGGATTGCTAACTGCAGGGTGATATAGTGAGTGTTGGTATGCGCAGGAGCGAAAGTCCCCTGTCCCTCTCTAAGCATGCCTGATAGAGCTATTAACATCCCTCTCATCTGTAACCAGGTGGCTGTCACGTCAACAGACAAGACTGGATGCTGATAGACACATAGAGACTAAACCCTAGAGAGTCATACTGTACACAGAAGTAGAACTTGGTACTACAACTGTCAGCAATATAACACTGTCTCAAAAGATGACAGACAGGCAGATGTCTATTGAGATGTCCTTAATGTCTTATCAGAGATCTCCATTGTACTTGTTGTTGTGCTTGTGTTCCCTCCACTCTGCTTAAATGTACTTGTGGATATTCTATTCATTGCAGTAACAGGCAAGTCAATTTAGATCCAGTTCTCATTACCTATAACAGACTGATCATGATGTATGCTCTCTGCTACTACTCAGTGTCAGGGAGCGGATGTCTCTGTATAAACACTGGCACACAGACAAGGCAAACAGACAGACTTGGTTCCCCCCAAGGTGGATTCTGTTTATCTAGCTGAACTCTTAAAAACCTAGGCTACTTACAAATGTACGGTATGTATGCAGGTCATGCATCCGGGTTCTTGACCGTAACTTGAAGAAACTCTTTTTATACAGTAAGACAATTGTCATTCCCAAACTCTCCCCCTCCCCTCTCCGCAGGTTAGCGGGGTGGGATTCCCGGTGCCAAGATGACGGAGCGCTATGATTGCCACTACTGTAAGGAATCCCTGTTTGGTAAGAAGTACGTCCTGAGAGAGGAGAACCCATACTGTGTCAAATGCTACGAGAGCCTGTACTCCAACACCTGTGAGGACTGCAAGAAACCCATTGGCTGCAACACCAGGGTATAATACACACGCACACACACACACACACACACGTACACCAGGGTATAATACACACACGCACAAACTACTAACACTGTCTCATTTTTTTAGCCTCCATCCAAGAACATTGTCAAAGCGTGCCGCACGTCTGATGTTCAGATTTGGATTGTCCCTCTGTTGTCTCCGTAGGACCTGTCCTACAAGGACCGCCACTGGCACGAGGAGTGTTTCCAGTGCTTCCAGTGTAAACGCTCTCTGGTGGACAAGCCCTTCTCCACCAAGGATGACCAGCTGCTCTGCACTGAGTGCTACTCCAATGAGTACTCTTCCAAGTGCCACGAGTGCAAGAAGACCATCATGCCTGGTGAGAACGTTCACCTAGATCCATCTAATCTATACTAGACCCACACAAAATCGGATGCATACATGTGGGCAGGCACACACAAACAGGCGTGTACACAGACTACTCTTGCACTATCACAGATGACACAAACCTTCAATGGTTGCAGACACAATTTGGATCTGTCAAAATACCAACACTCACAGCCCCTTATGACATAATAATCGATTTGACGTTATAATGCTCCATAAATGGATATTCAAAATGAAATTATCTTTATCAGAACAGCCATGACATGTGTTGAGTTGTTTGAACCAGGGTCCATATTAGTAATGTCATTTTTATCGTTATTACACGCACACACATTAATCACTGTCGTAGTATGCGAATAGCCAGGACTAAACTCAAAGGTTTTTGGATGATTCTAACTAATCTACATGTCTTTGAATGTCCTCATTCACATAAGCCCTTGCCTAGTTAAATAAAGATGACATTAAATGAAATAACATAATAAATGGTGCTTTCCCCCCGACAGTCAGTGTAACTATATTCTGAGGTCTGGAGTGCAGCCAGAACACTGAACGTAGATGGAAATGACTTCCAGACCTCCTCTCTGTCCCCACTCTGTTTCAATACAAAGACCACCACGCAGTATTTAGAGAGTGAGGGAATGTGTGTGTAACCCAAGGACTGAGTAGTGTGTGTGTGTGTGTGACCTTTTTACCACTCTCCATCCTTTCTCCTTTCCTAATGTCCCTTTATTAATCTACCTCTGTATCTCCATCCCTCTCTTATTCACTCACCCTCCCCCTGCTCCCTCCCTCTTTCCTTCCCTCCCTCTGTCCATCCCTCCCCTCTCTTGCTTCATCTCCTTCATGCAGGCTCCAGGAAGATGGAGCATAAGGGTAACAGCTGGCATGAGACCTGCTTCACCTGCCAGCGTTGCCAGCAGCCCATCGGCACCAAGAGCTTCATCCCCAAGGAGAACCAAAACTTCTGTGTGCCCTGCTACGAGAAACAGTTTGCCATGCAGTGTGTGCATTGCAAGAAAGTAGGTCAAAGGTCATGACAGTGTAAATACTGTAGTGTTTTTTCGAAAGTTTTTCTGACCTCTAAATTGATGTATACAACATAGAAAATGTTGGATATCGGCTGAAAGTCTGGCTGTGTCTGGCAGACAAGACTATAGGAACATGAAGTAGCACTTGATATGTATATAAATGCTATCAGTATCTATACAAGTGGCAATTTACTAAATGGATTGCTGTAACCACGAAGATCTGGTATCTGGATGGCAGTACTTGGTGTGTGCATGTGCACATGTGTATGTGCGTACTTGTGTGCACACGTATGTGTGTGCATGGTCAAATGTGTGCCTGTATGCCTAACCCTTTCTCTCCCCATTAAATAGCCAATCACTACTGGTGGGGTGACCTATCGCGACCAGCCCTGGCATAAGGACTGCTTCCTGTGCACCGGCTGCAAGCAGCAGCTGTCAGGCCAGCGGTTCACCTCCCGTGATGACTTTGCATACTGCCTCAACTGTTTCTGCAACCTGTACGCTAAGAAGTGTGCCTCCTGCACCACCCCAATCAGTGGTAAACTATCTATATATGTGGGTGTGTTACAGATACACGTTTTCTGCCCAGGTCATGCACAGATTATCAGAGGCCAGAAAATGGCGCCGATAGTGAGGGCCGCTGAGCAACTAGCCCCTAGTCAACTTTGCAGTATTTTGTTTTTTATTTCTTACATTATTAGGCCAGAACATTTTTTGTGATTTAACTTACAGCCGGGAAGAACTTTTGGATATCAGAGGTAACTCACAAGCATTACCAATATTACGATCAGGAATACGACTTTCCAGAATCGTAACCTTGGTTCGTACCACCCAGGCAAATTGAACTGATTCCAGCGGCTGACCCAAAACATCGCCAGCGAAGAAGAGGTATTCGGAGTGGACCTCCAGTCCGACTCAGGAGGCGTGCACACCACCTACCTCTTCCGGATATATTACTCGCTAATGTTCAGTCTCTGGATAATAAAGTTGATGAGCTGAGAGCGAGGATTTCCTTCCAGAGAGACATCAGGGATTGTAACATACTCTGTTTCACAGTAACATGTCTCTCTCTGGATATACTGTCTGAGTCCGTACAGCCAGTTGGGTTCTCAGATCATCGCACAGACAGGAATAAATCTCTCAGGGAAGAAGAAGGGCGGGGTTGTATGTTTCATGGTTAACTACTCATGATGTGATTGTGATAACATACAGGAACTCAAGTCCTTTTGTTCACCCAAACTAAAATACCTCACAATCAAATGCCGACCGTATTACCTCCCAAAATAATTATCTTCGGTTATAGTCACAGCTGTGTATATTCCACCTCAAGCTGACAGCCCTCAAAGAACTTCACTGGATTTTATGCAAACTGGAAACCACATATCCTGAGGCTGCATTTATTGTAGCTGTGGATTTTAACAAAGCAAATTTGAGGAAAACGCTACCGAAGTTCGACCAACACAATGCCTGAGGTACTCGACCACTGCTAAAACACGACCACTGCTACTCCAACTTCCGGATGCCTACGAGGCCCTCCCCCGCCCTCCCTTTGACAAATCTGATCACGACTCCACTTTGCTCCTCCCTTCCTATAGGCAGAAACAAGAAGTACCCGTGCTAAGGACTATTCAACGCTGGTCTGACCAATCGGAATCCACACTTCAAGATTGTTTTGTTCACGCAAACTGGGATATGTTCCATGTAGCCTCAGAGAATAACATTGACAAATATACTGATACGGTGACTAAGTTTATCAGAAAGTGTATAGGAGATGTACCCACTGTGACTATTAAAACCTACCCTAACCAGAAACAATGGATAGATGGCAGAATTTGTGCAAAACTGAAAGTGGAAACCACCGCATTTAACCATGGCAAGGTGACTGGGATTTATGGCAGAATACAAACGGTGTAGTTATTCCCTCCACAAGCAATCAAAACAGGCAAAACGTCAGTATAGAGACAAAGTGGAATCTCAATTCAACGGCTCAGAAACAAGACGTGTGTGGCAGGGTCTACAGATAATCACGGACTACAAAAGGAAAACCAGTCACGTCACAGACACTGACGTCTTGCTTCCGGACAAGCTAAACACCTGCTTCGCCCGCTTTGAGGATAACACAGTGCCAACAATGTGGCCCGCTACCAAGGTCTGCGGGCTCTCCTTCTCCGTAGCCAACGTGAGTAAGACATTTAAGCGTGTTAACTCTTGCAATGCTGCCGGCCCAGACGGCATCCCTAGCTGCATCCTCAGAGCATGCGCAGACCAGCTGGCTGGTGTGTTTACAGACATATTCAATCTCTACCTATCCCAGTCTGCTGACCCCACATGCTTCCGGGTGGCCACCATTGTTCCTGCATCCAAGAAAGCAAAAGTAACTGAACTAAATTACTATCGTCCCAGAGCACTCAGTTCTGCTATCATGAAGCGCTTTGAGAGACTGGTCAAGGATCATATCAACTCTACCTTACCTGACACCCTAGACCAGGGCTGCCCAACCCCCTTCCTGGAGATCTACTGTCCTGTAGGTTTTCAGTCCAACCCTAATTTAGCCTTATCTGATTCAGCCAGTTAAGGTCTTGATGAGCAGCTAATTAGTAGAATCAGGTGTGTTAAATTAGGGTTGGACTGAAAACCCACAGGACGGTAGATCTCCAGGAAGAGGGTTGGGCAGCCCTAATATAGACCCACTTCAATTTGCTTACCGCCTTAATAGTAGAGGTCGACCGATTTATGATTTTTCAACAACGATACCGATTATTGGAGGACCAAAAAAAGCCGATACCGATTAACCGGCCAATTTTATTTATTTATTTGTAATAATGACAATTACAACAATACTGAATGAACACTTTTATTTTAACTTAATATAATACATCAATAAAATCAATTTAGACTCAATAAATTGTAAAAATAATGAAACATGTTCAATTTGGTTTAAATAATGCAAAAACAAAGTGTTGGAGAAGAAAGTAAAAGTGCAATATGTGCTATGTAAAAAAGCTAACGTTTAAGTTCCTTGCTCAGAACATGAGAACACATGAAAGCTGGTGGTTCCTTTTAACATGAGTCTTCAATATTCCCAGGTAAGAAGTTTTAGGTTGTAGTTATTATAGGAATTATAGGACTATTCATCTCTATACCATTTATATTTCATATACCTTTGACTATTGGATGTTCTTATAGGCATTTTAGTATTGCCAGTGTAACAGTATAGCTTCTGTCCCTCTCCTCCCCCCTACCTGGGCTCGAACCAGGAACACATCTAAAATAGCCACCCTCGAAGCATCGTTATCCATACAGAGCAAGACCGAATCCCCGAGCTGACAAGGTAAAGATCTGTAGTTCTGCCCCTGACCAAGGCAGTTAACCCACCATTCCTAGGCCGTCATTGAAAATAAGAATGTGTTCTTAACTGACTTGCCTAGTTAAATAAAGGTACAAAAATTCAAATAAAAAAACGTCCACAATCTGTGTCCAAAAATGCAGATTACCGATTGTTATGAAAACGTGAAATCGGCCCTGATTAATCAGCCATTCCGATTAATCGGTCGACCTCTACTTAATAGATCCACAGACAATGCAATTAACATTGCATATATATATAAATATAAAATAAACACAATGAAATACATTTTTATTAATGTTTGACCAATTTTTCCATTTCTATTGAACAATTTGTTCAGATGGTTCTAATCTTTGTTTCTTTAGCTATTGATAACTAGAAGGATAAATGGTTTTGTAAAAGCCCTATCCCATCTGAACAAGAGGAATACCTATGTAAAAATGCTGTTCATTGACTATAGATCAGCAGTCAACACAATAGTACCATCCAAGCTCACCACTAAACTTGAGGCCCTGGGTCTCAACCCCGTTCTGTGCAACTGGGTCCTGGACTTCCTGACGGGCCGGCCCCAGGTGGTGAAGTTAGGAAACAACACCCCTACTTCGCTGATCCTCAACACTGGGCCCCCAAAAGGGTGCGTACTCCCTGTTCTGTTTGCGGATGACACAACAGAGCCTAGTAGTTAGAGCATTGGGCCGGTAACTGAAAGGTTACAGGATTGAATCCCCGAGCTGACAAGGTTAAAATCTGTCATTCTGCCCCTGAGCAAGGCAGTTAACCCACTGATCCCTGGGTGCCGAACATGTGGATGTCAATTTAAGGCAGCCCCCCGCACCTCTCTGATTCCGAGGGGTTGGGTTAAATGCGGAAGACACATTTCAGTTGAATGCATTCAGTTGTACAACTGACTAGGTATCCACCTTTCCCTAGTAGGCTTGATTACCAACAATGATGAGACAGCCTACAGGGAGGAGGTGAGGGCTCTGGGAGTGTGATGCCAGGAAAATAACCTCTCACAAAACAAAGGAGATGATTGTGGTCTTCAGGAAACAGCAGAGGGAGCACCCCCCTATCCACATCGACGGGCCCGCAGTGGAGAAGGTGGAAATCTTGAAGTTCCTTGGCGTACACATCACTGACAAACTGAGATGGTCCACTCACACAGGCAGTGTGGTGAAGAAGGTGCAACAGAGGCTGAAGAAACCACAAACTTTTACAGATGCACAATTGAGAGCATCCTGTCGGGCATGTTTACAACATGTGGAATAGTGCTTAGTGTATCTGGAACTACACTAACATGATAACACAATCCAACCATCTGTGCAGACCTGCGATGAGATTGTGTGTACCAGAACGCACACTGTGTGTATCTAACAGAGTGTCAGTCAGTCAATTAGATGCTCACTTCCATCAGTTCTAACTTCTAATGAGTCAGTCACTTATTCACTCACTCACATCACGCCACACACTGTGCCTTGTTTGAATCATTACGGTCTCCTTTCCTCCCTCCCCAATCACAGATCTATGTAATTTGATAAGAGAAAGTAAGGTATCTGTCCTACTGTTTCCTCCACTCTGATCTGAGACAACTTCAATGAAGGATGCATTTATGATTTAGGATGTAGAGACCTCTCTCACCTTTGGATAACAGTATGTTTTGATCTCTCCCTGTCTCTCTCAGGTCTGGGTGGAAGTAAGTACATCTCCTTTGAAGAGCGTCAGTGGCACCATGACTGCTTCAACTGTAGGAAGTGCTCCGTCTCCCTGGTGGGCCGGGGTTTCCTCACTGAGCGTGATGACATCCTGTGCCCTGAGTGTGGCAAAGACATCTGATTGGCAGGCAGCGAGTGGCCGACAAATCTGATTAGATAGCAATGAAACAACCAGGAGGAATGTTTTAAAATAATACATTTGAAAAAATCAGCCAGGAACCGTAAAAATGAGTCCCAACAACAACCCGTCATAGCACAACTGGAAATATATATATATATATCACAATAGCACAATATACTATCAGGCTACTAACCCAATATGCTCTTTGAGTTCTAAAATAGACATTTGTCAAACATAGGTTTTTGTGTCATTGGTCTTAGATTTGTTGGTGTGCAACAGCAAATATTGCTTTCTGTGAACCCTGGCTTGATATCCAATATCAGTTTGAGGTATTGCGCAAGAATATCTGCTGTCCTAATCTATTATATGCTGTTAAGATTCACATATTCTGAGTTTATGTATTTAGAAAGGAAAGTCCACCCAAATCACACAATTACTGCAGTCTATGGAAACAAATATGTAATTCTGTAATTTGGGTGGACTATCACTTTACGTTTTGAAAGGCTATTTTGTGGTGTGTATGAAGGAGAACACATTTCTAAGTAAATGAGCTCCAAAGTAAACTAACACAAAGGAACAGATTTTACCGGGCTTTTACACTGGTGCAAAGTTTAATGTTATTCAGATGGGAATAAAACATAAAAGCTACAACTAAAGAAAAATACTAAATGTTAATAACAGAAGTGTAAACATTGACAGTTTGATAAGCTCAATTTATCATGCCCAATAAATAGCAAGTATACATTTAAGGCTGGTGGAAATGCCTGGTAACACTGACTCTAAGTGCTTATAAACGTGAGAGACGACACAGCACTGTCTGTATAAGTAATTTTCCAAGGGCACCGATGAAAAGTCTGTATTTGAAATCCAAATAAAGAACTACTAAAAGACCCATTGCTGTTCATCTTGTATTACTGTAAGGAAAGGACAAGAAGTTAACAACAATGTCATCCTTTTCTAAAGGAGTTGGTAGAAGTTGCCCCAAACTACAGGTCCAGGGTTAGATATCAGTGGCGGTCAGTGCCGTTTATTTAACAAGGCAAGTCAATAAAGAACAGATTCTTATTTTACAATGACAGCCTACCCCAACCAAACCCTCCTCTTACCCGGACGACACTGGGACAATTGTGCGCCGCTCTATGGGACACCCAATCATGGCCAGTTGTGATACAGCCGGGGATCGATCCAGGGTTTGTAGTGACACCTCTGCACTGAGATACAGTGCCTTAGACCACTGAGGCACTCAGGAGCAGCGATGCTTAAGATGAGGGAGGACGATACATTTGTTTCATGAGCATGGCCTTATTTCTATTAAAACATATTGGATGATTGCCGTACATATTCCATTCACCCAGTTCAATGTTACAGCGATAGGGTGAGGCTACCACGATACTCAAATTTTCCCTATACCCATCATGAGGTTGCTACAACCTAGCCTATGAACTAAAGTTTAGCAAAATAGGACACTTTCAATACACACTCTTGCCTGCATCTATCTGATATAGGGTGTAACCATTAGTCCAACAGTAGCAAACGAGAGTTTCTATTGGACAAATTCAGGTACGTTTATCCCTGATTTTTCAACAGAATCGTCGGAATGAGTACACCCTTGAACATGCGTTAACACAGTTCACTTTCATAACAGCCGTGTTGTATTCCTTCTCTCATCTATGTGCTCTCCTCCTGGCATATTTTCCCTTCGTCGCTTGTGGATGCCTACACAACACATCAGCTGTATGTGACCAGGCAAAAAAAAACTTTCCAAGTCAAACCATGTCATAACCTCTACACACAGCCTACATTTTTTGTCACCATATTAGCTAAAGTAGCGTCATAGTCAACCTAGCTAATAAAACTAATGTCTTAGTTAACCTGCTACAATCGTGCCATAACATTACAGTATACAGTCAGTAATCAGTTTAGCAGTTACATCGGCGGGCCCAGTGGAAATATATTTGAAAAACCAAAAGCTTACCTTGACTTGGAAGAGTTCCAGTGTTGTGTTGGATAGTCATAGCCAGCAAGCTAACACCCTCTGTTTGAGCAGGGTGTTTGAGTAGGCTAAACTAGCTAGCTGATTTTGCTAGCTAAGTAAGTGACACTGAACTTTTTCTTTAAAAGGATGAAATATCTCTCTATCTTTCTCTTGCTTCTCCTTAATTTTGGAAGAAATTAATTTGTTAAAAACTGTTCAGTTATTGTCTTTCTCTCTCTTCGAGTCAACTACTCGCCACATTCACTGCAGTGCTAGCTAGCTGTAGTTGATTCTTTCTGGACTAGATTAATTCTCTGATCCTTTGATTGGGTGGACAATATGTCAGTTCATGCTGCAAGAGCTCTGTCATAATTACGTGTCATAATTACTGTATAAATCTATGAAAGGGGGTGAGAACCATGAGCCTCCAAGGTTTTGTATTGAAGTCAATGTACCCAGAGGAGGACGGAGCACAGAGTGCAGAGTGCAGAGAAAATAGTTTGTTTTAATCAATTATTTGGTTATGTGATTATATTTATAATAGTTTTATTTAAAAAGGACAACTTTTTCTTCTGAAAATCATTGTGCCGTATGGTCCTCCCCTTCTTCCTCTGAGGAGCCTCCACTGTCAGATATACTTTAATATGCTAATAGTTAAGGGTATGATTCAAGGTTTGCTAATCTGATCCTAGATTAGGAGCAATTTCTTTCTTGTGCGTTTGCAAATCATGCAGGACTGATTCTCTTGCACCATCTAGTGGTGGAATTCTGTTTTATTCAAATGGGCGCACACAAGGCAATTCACATGAGCTAAACATCTCATTACGAATTACAATGTCAGTCACAGCACTAATACATTAACAATCGGTATCAAAACCCTTCAAAATCCCTAACCTGTCATGACCCACTGTGTTCGCAATACATGTGGATTGGGTACCGGTACCCTGTGTATATAGCCTCGTTATTGTTATTTTATTGTGTAACCTTTTTTATGTTTTTTACTTTAGTTAATTTAGTAAATATTTTCTTAACTCTATTTCTTGAACTGCATTGTTGGTTAAGGGCTTGTGAGTAAGCATTTCACGGTAAGGTCTGAATACCTGTTGTATTCAGCGCATTTGATTTGGTACAGTACGGCTTCGGCCACACACAGACGCATGAAGATGTATGAAAAGGCATGTATGCATTCAGCTTTATATGACCTTAAGTTTTCCTATTACGCTTTAAGTACCATCCGCCTCCATCACTCTAGCTCTATAACCAGCACTGGGAGACTGGACACTGAAACAACTACTGTAAGAGGATTTCAGGTAGGTGGCAGCATCACAGAAGTATAATGCATGGAGTAGCATAGAGGGTTAAACTGCGTATTCCTCGCAAAATACCTACTTATTTCACAAAGTAATCCTGGACATATATTGTGGTGCCATGTCTGCAGTAGGAGTCAGAGTCACCGTTCGCTCTAGCTCCATGGGAGGGTGCTGGGGGACAAGAGAACTCACTGTAAGGACACACAGAGGCCAGGTAAAGGGTCAGAGAGAAGTTCTAGGGTCTAGGAGGACAGGTAGGTTGATGAAGACACATGTCACCACCCCAATGTTGGTATTGTTGTGTGGCTGTCCTGACTGGTTGAGAATCCCCCACGGTGTGAGGCTGCTCCTCTCCATAGTGGGCTGGTGGGTCTGTAGGATCAAGTATCAGGGCCATTTCGCGTTTTTTATATTTTTCTTCATTTGAGTTCTCCCTTGGAGGAGACAGTGACATTTACGGATCAGATTGACATAACAACAACATTCCCAAAAGTTCTTCAGGACAGTAAACCAACCCTGGTGCTGGAGAGCTACTGAATGTGTGAATCAATTGTTTTAGTGTTGGGCTGGAATAGGGCTGTTATGGTGACTGTATTACCACCACACCGGCGGTCACGAGTCATGGCGGCGATCAAATTCCAGGTGACCATTTAGTCAAGGTAATTAGGCTTCTCCAAGCTCTGATGCTGCTGATGGTCATTAATATCCTACCAAACTTGCTAACTGCCTGGTACTCAGCATTTTACTGTCCCTTTAATCACTGTGACATCAATGCAAATGTAATCCAAAATCTAATCAAACACTTCATGAGAGCCTATGAGCTCATTTGGCAGCAACATTTCTATAGGCTACGCAATTGCATGAGAAAAACAGAGTGATGGCCTCTATTAAAAAGAGGAGGATCCCATCAGCGTTTTATAAGCTAGGCCTACTATATTTATTAATCAACTTTTCTAATATTAAGCACATTGCTTCTCTTTACAACAGGAGTATAGCCTACCTGGCTGACATGAAAATGAACCACGGGAAAAGCATCCTCCATTTGCTATTTAAGTGCATAGATGGCATATTTTTCCCACTGCCCCTGTTTCGAGACACGTGCATGATAATGATCCATTCTAAATCAAAACAAATTTCACATATATTATTTAGTATATGTAAAGACAAGACTAAATCAAGAATAGGGTGAGGGGTGACAATATTAGCCTATCACTTGTGAATGACGCCCAGCCTAGTTGCACACCTCATGTAGCCCAGCCCATAGGCCTATATATTTTGATAAGGTTTGTATCACAGCTAAAGTGGCCAAATAACTTCTTAAAATGAAGCACATTATTCCACTTTACAAGGGGTGTAGACCCTAACTGGCAGACATATACAGTGTGAGTTTCAAATTTGAGGAAGATAATTTTCACCATAAAATGCACCTTTTATAATAAAAACATGACATGCATAATTGCATTTGAGGTCATTTTTGATAATGGTGTTTTCCTGCTAATGGAACATTTGCTCTTATAGCCAGCCTACTGCCGTGTGTACATTGCTGCGCTTATAATGTGAAGAAATAGCCTAAAGGTTTATCAACATTTTTATCAGCATCTGTTGCGTCAGGCTCATTGCTTAATTAAAACAGTTGTTTTGATACTAGTAGGTGTATTCATTTGGGATCTATTGCATCTCACAATTGTCCAGACTATGTTAAGAACATGTATTTCTCCCACAGAATAGAATAGGTCAACTTTTGTACTGTGGGGGATAGTAGTTTGATAAAGGTTAGTGCTTTTGCTGTTTGTTAGGCCTACTCATCTTGTTAGCTGACTAAAAGTAAATGTGGACATTTCCAATGTCATCAATATGCGCCTCGGAATTAGATAAGGACATGCGCAGTTGCATCCCAGATATATCTGTCATCACTTGTTGCCTGTAGAAAGACCCGATCACGTGACGGAGAGCCATGTAAGTGAGATGTGCTTCAGCATGCAGGGGAGAAGGGAATTATAATTATTATAGTCAGCCCAAGGGCACAATGGCCACTGGCAGCAAAAGGCGGGGATTTCTTTAGGGTGCATTACGGCCACACAAAAGGGATGCAGATGGGAAATTTGAGGCATTATCAAGGGCTTGTCAAATTGTGAATGAGAGACTGAGAACGTATGTACATCCTGAGCAAAGCAGAGCTTATGTCTTTCATGCAACTTTGTCGCATCATGCAGCACCTTGTCGCATCATGCAGCCTTAGAATGTACAAATAATCAAAACATATAGCCCAACAACTAAAGTTACACAAATACAGTAACTCTAAATGAACCATATAGGAGTACTTGTTTCTTTAACCGCTCAACACAGAATAGCCCATGTGCACACTTCCTCAAATGTTTGTAGAAAATATCCTTTCTATTTTATTCAGCTATGTTTAATTATATTCTTCATACTATAAAATAATATAAAATAATTCCATGGAATTCTAAGCAAATCGTGTCTACTAAGTTAACTAGAGTAGCCCACAACCATATGGCATAGCCAGATCAGGGCCAAACATGAGGACAACTCAGAGTATCCTATTCTGTTCTTCTGAAATAGACTGCACTTTCTTCATTTCATGTTTCTTTGGACCTGTCTAAAATAAATCATGGATTTACTGTGATGGTGTAGCTATGCTATGCGTGGAAGCCAGGAGATGCTACATGTGTTAACGGTCAACATTTGTATCACACCGGCAGTTATTTATTAGCTTGACAATCACGGACTCACAAAATGTCATGACCGCCACAGCCCTAGGCTGGAACAAAAGCCTGCAGATGGCTTTGGCGCCGATAGAGAGAGTTGAGAGTTGACTTGAGCTTCGCTTCAAGTCCTCAGTATTTTTTTATGTATTATTTCTTACATTGTTAGCCCAGAAAACCTTATTACATACAGAATAACTATTGGATATCAGAGAGACATCAACTTACCAGCACAACCAGCACTCTGCACCTCCCAGGGCATTTGAACTGATGCCAGAGACCCAAAACAACGCAGTCGGAGGAGAAGGTGCCGGAGCAATCTTCTAGTGAGGCTTCGGATGCACCCACACCACCCACCGCTTCCGAGTATATTACTCGCTAATGTCCAGTCCCTAATTAACAGAGTCAACAAAATTAGGGCAAGAGTTGCTTTCCAAAGAGATATCCGGGATTGTAACATACTCTGTTTCACAGAGACATGGCTAGCTGGGGACATGCTGTCGGAGTTCATACAGCCAATGGGATTTTCAGTGCATCGCACCGAAAGTAACAAACATCTCTCTGGTAAGAAGAAGGGTGGGGGTGTATGTTTCATGATTAACAACTCATGGTGTAATTGTAACAACATACAAGAACTCAAGTCCTTTTGTTCACCTGACCTAGAATTCCTCACAATCAAATGCCGACCGTATTATCTCCCAAGAAAACTCTCCTCGGTTATTGTCACAGCTGTGTACATCCCCTGCAAGCGGATACCAAGATGGCCATCAAGGAACTTCACTGGTCTTTATGCAAACTGGAGACCACATATCCTGAGGCTGCATTTATTGTAGCTGGGGATTTAACAAAGCTAATCTGAGAACAAGGCTACCTAAATTCTATCATGATATCGATTGCAGTACACAAGTGAGTAACACACTCGAGTAACACACTCAACCACTGCTAGTCTAACTTCTACAATGCATACAAGGCCCTCCCCTGCCCTCTCTTTGGCAAATCTGACCATGGATCCATCTTGTTGCTCCCCTCCTATAGGCAGAAACTAAAAGAGGAAGCACCCGTGCTTAGGTCTATCCAACGCCAATCACATTCCATGCTTCAAGATTGCTTCGATCACGTGGACTGGGATATGTTCCCGGGATATGTTCCGGGTATCCTCAGACAATAACATGGACGTATACGCTGACTCGGTGAGCGAGTTTATAAGGAAGTGTATACTGTGACTATTAAATCCCTCCCTAACCAGAAACCGTGGATTGATGGCAGTATTCATGCAAAACTGAAAGCACGTACCACTGCATTTAATCATGGCAAGGCGACTGGAAACATGGCCGAATACAAACAGTGTAGTTATTCCCTCCGTAAGGCAATCAAACAAGCAAAGTGTCAGTATAGAGACATAGTGGAATCGCAATTCAATGGCTCAAACATGTGGCAGGGTCTACAGACAATCACAGATTACAAAAAGGAAACCAGCCCGGTCTAGGACATCGACGTCTTGCTCCCAGATAAATTAAACCATTTATTTGCGTGCTTTGAGGACAATTCAGTGCCACCAACATGACCGGCTACCAAAGACTGTGGGCTCTCCTTCTCCGTGGCTGATGTGAGTAAAACATTAAAACGTGTTAACGCTCGCAAGGCTATCCCTAGCCGCATCCTCAGAGCATGTGCAGACCAGCTGGCTGGTGTGTTTACGGACTTATTCAATCAATCCCTATCCTAGTCTGCTGTCCCCACATGCTTCAAGATGGCCACCATTGTTCCTGTTCCCAAGAAAGCTAAGGTAACTGAACTAAATGACTATTGCCCCGTAGCACTCACTTCTGTCATCATGAAGTGCTTTGAGAGACTAGTCAAGGATCACATCTCCTCCACCCTACCTGTCACCCTAGACCCAGTCCAATTTGTTTACCGCCCCAATAGATCCACAGACGATGCAATCGCCATCACACTGCACGCTGCCCTATTCCATCTGGACAAGAGGAATACCTATGTAAGAATGCTGTTAATTGACTACAGATCAGCATTCAACACCATAGTACCTTCCAAACTCATCATTAAGCTTGAAACCCGGGGTCTCAAGCCCACCTTGTGCAACTGGGTCCTGGACTTCCTGACGGGCCACCCCCAGGTGGTGAAGGTAGGAAACAACACCTCCACTCCACTGATCCTCAACACTGGGGCCCCACAAGAGTGCGTTCTCAGCCCTCTCTGTTCACCCATGGCTGCGTGGCCATGCACGCCTCCAACTCAATCATCACGTTTACAGACGACACTACAGTGGTAGGCTTGATTATTAACAATGACGAGACAGCCTACAAGGAGCAGGAGAGGGCCCTCGGATTGTGGTGTCAGCAAAATAACCTCTCACTCAATGTCAGCAAAACAAAGGAGATGACCGTAGAGTTCAGGAAACAGCAAAGGGAGCATCCCCTATCTACATCGACAGAACAGCAGTGGAGAAGGTGGAAAGTTGGAAATTCCTCGGTGTACATATCACGACAAACTGAAATGGTCCAAGCACACAGACAGTGTGGTGAACAACCTCACGAGGCTGAAAGAACGTGCCTTGTCACCAAAAACACTCCCTAACTTTTACAGGTGCACAATTGAGAGCATCCTGTCGGGCTGTATCACCGCCTGGTACGGCAACTACACCACCCTTCATAACTGCAGGGCTCTCCAGAGGGCGGTGCGGTTTGCACAACGCATGGCCGGGGGCAAACTACCTGCCCTCCAGGACACTTACCAGGACACTTGTCACAGGAAAGCAAAAAAGATTATTAAGGACAATAACCACCCGAGCCACAACCTTTTCACCCCGCTTCCATCCAGAAGGCGAGGTCAGTACAAGTGCATCAAAGCTGGGACTGAGAGAATGAAAAACAGCTTCTATTTCAAGGCCATCAGATTGTTAAATAGCCAACACTAGCACAGAAAAGCGGCTGCCTACCTACAGACTTGATATCAATGGCCACTTTAATTAGTAGAACACTAGTCACTTTAATAATTCCACTTTAAGAATGTTTATATAAACTCAGCAAGAAAATAAATGTTCTCTCACTGTCAACTGGATTTATTGTCAGCAAACTTAACGTGTAAATATTTGTATGAATATAACAAGATTCAACAACTGACACATAAACTTGAAGTTCCACAGTTCCACAAACAGTCAGTATCTGGTGTGGCCACCAGCTCCATTAAGTACTGCAGTGCATTTCCTCGTCATGGACTGGACCATATTTGCCCGTTCTTGCTGTGAGATGTTACCCCACTCTTCCACCAAGGCACCTGCAAGTTCACAGACATTTCTGGGGGAATGGCCCTAGCCCTCACCCTCCGATCCAACAGGTCCCAGATGTGCTCAATGGGATTGAGATCCGGGCTCTTCGCTGGCCCTGGCAGAACACTGACATTCATGTCTTGCAGGAAATCACACACAAGAACGAGCAGTATGGCTGGTGGCATTGTCATGCTGGAGGGTCATGTCAGGATGAGCCTGCAGGAAGGGTACCACATGAGGGAGGAGGATGTCTTCCCTGTAACGCACAGTGTTGAGATTGCCTGCAATGACAACAAGCTCAATCCGATGATGCTGTGACACACCGCCCCAGACCATGATTTGGACCTCCAAATCGATCCCGCTCCAGAGTACAGGCCTCGGTGTAACGCTTATTCCTTCGACGATAAACACAAATCCGACCATCACCCCTTGTGAGACAAAACCGCCACTCGTCAGTGAAGAGCACTTTTTGCCAGTCCTGTCTGGTCCAGCGACGGTGGGTTTGTGCCAATAGGCAACATTGTTTTTAGTGGTGTCTGGTCAAGACCTGCCTTACAACAGGCTTACAAGCCCTCAGTCCAGCCTCTCTCAGCCTATTGCGGACTGATGGAGGGATTGTGAGTTCCTGGTGTAACTCGGGCAGTTGTTGTTGTCATCCTGTACCTGTCCCGCAGGTGTGATGTTCGGATGTACCGATCCTGTGCAGGTGTTGTTACACGTGGTCTGCCACTGCGAGGACGATCAGCTGTTCATCCTGTCTCCCTGTAGCGCTGTCAAAGGCATCTCAGTACATATTTCAATTTATTGCCCTGGCCACATCTGCAGTCCTCCTTGCAGCATGCCTAAGGCACGTTCACGCAGATGAGCAGAGACCCTGGGCATCTTTCTTTTGGTGTTTTTCAGAGTCAGTAGAAATGCCTCTAGAGTGTCCTACGTTTTCATAACTGTGACCTTAATTGCCTACCGTCTGTAAGCTGTTAGTGTTTTAAGGACCGTTCCACTGGTGCATGTTCATTAATTGTTTATGGTTTATTGAACAAGCATGGGAAACAGTGTTTAAACCCTTTACACTGAAGATCTGTGAAGTTATTTGGATTTTTACAAATTATCTTTGAAAGACAGGGTCCTGAAAAAGGGACATTTCTTTTTAATTTTGTGTTACTCATCTCAAGTATATACTGTATACTGCATTCTTCACTATCTATTCTTTACTGTCTATTGCATCTCAGCCGCTCTGTCACTGCTCATCCATGTATTTTATACTTATATATTCTCATCCCATTCCTTTACTAGATTGTGTGTATTAGGTTTTGTGTGGAAATTGTTAGATATTAGGTTTTGTTGTGGAATTGTTAGATATTCCCTGTTAGGTACTGCTGCACTGTCGGATCTAGAAACATTAGTATTTTGCTACACTTGCAATAACATCTTCTAACCATGTGTATGTGACCAATAACATTTGATTTGATTTGATTAGGGCCCTTTTGGGTTCCAGGTAGAACTCTTTCCACAGTGGGTTCTACAAGGAACCCGAAAGAGTTCTACCTGGAACCAAAAAGGGTTCTCCTATGGAGACCTATTTTCGGAGAGTGTACACACTCCTTTGTCCCATGCCCTCCTGCACATTTTTTACACCTCGGAATCTCCCTCCTACATACTGCTGCAAATTGACCATAAACTTGGCACCTGAAACACCATAGTGGGTTCGAAACAAAAGCTCTCATGACTTTATCCGGCAAACAGTCTGCATCAAAACTCAGAAGGACAGACAGGGTTTGTTCAGTCTCACACTCGCCACCAGGTACAGTTTGTGTCGCACCAAACGTCGTGCATCACAGACACAGGTGATCCTCAACTTCAGTCAATCCACCTCAACACTCAAAGCCACCCCAGGTATCACTCCTTTCAGTGGCACTCTGCTCAGGAAAGCAGGACACAGCTTTCGTCCTCCCCCACAAAATTAACCATCTGAAAATCGGAATACTTTGCCCGAACTGACAGAACCCAATTCCTTCTTCATCCAACCTTATACCACAAACGGATCAGCCAAAAGACATGGATCCACTTTCTCCACGAATTGTACTCCCACTGGGCCAGAGTCATCTCGGGCATTTTCCTGGTCATTAGGGTGAAGCCGTAAGCCTACACCTCACCTGTCTGCGCAGGTTCTTCCTCTTCATTTGTCAGGTTCAATTTCTGAGATTTCACTATCCGTCGACTGGTCAGGGTTTTCGAGAGAGAAACATGTAATTATCTCTCCGTTACTTGACAAGGAGAAAGTACTCTGTCGTGACTGGCCTGTTCGTGTCAGGTTACCGTGGATCACAGTCCTACAGAGACATCTCTCACTCCCGTAGAGGGGAAGAGGTATAGAGGGATTAATGGGAGGGGGGGTTGTGACACCTCACGCCCATTGTAAATCTCAAGGCAGCAGACAAATCCCTTGTCCTCTCAGTGTGGAGGAATGGAATGTATGGTGGGCCTATGGAGAATCTACCTCAGAACGGTAACATGCAATAAATTGACTTTGGGACATTATATTTCATCAGACAAAATGGTGGTAACAATGATAGATGGAATATGAAAATGAATGTCATTTTTGTTACGTTATTAAAAGTTAAATGACGTTATAACAAAAAACGTTGTAACTTGAAGAGCTTTCATAATATGTACATGATGTTTACATACTGTGCGTTGTGTAGGAAATATCCAGATCAAAGAGAATGTTTTTGTAACAATGAACTATGATTTCAGTTGTCTAACGAGATCATAGTACATTGTGACACCTTGCCTCGTAACTAGATACACCCCCAAAAACTTGCCATAAAGACAGAAACACCCCTTTGTGACCCGGGGTTGTAAAACATGAGTTAAGAATTTACATATTAGACTAAAACGGACCACAGCTGCAGCGTGATCTAAGATAGTCGCGACTCCAAACGCAACACTAGAAAGAGGACAAAGGAACCTCTTAACAATCAAGGCTACGGTTGATTACTGTATATGAGACAGGGAATTCAAGAAGAACCAGCCAGTTATTCTCTTCAAATCATTGGTTGTCTACACGGCCCTCCTACCCAAGCTGGGAGTGTTGAGACAGCTGATTAGCCTCAGAAGTCCACTCTCACAAAACGAGTGCAAGGGAACAGACCACTAAGAGAAAGGACACTGACATCGTGTGGATGTGTATCTTATATTATAATTTAAATTGTTAGTAAATAAATAATCAACTCAATTGGAGTGGTATGGAATTATTTAGTGAGACCCGGGTTTGTGCAGATTTACAAATTATGCAACGTTCGGGATGAGACGGATTAGGAAATTAATTAATTATCGACTGATATGAAATCGATATTCTGATATTCTTTGAGTTAACTTGGGAAATGGTAACTCATTAAACAAACTTTTCCAATGGTTCCCCAAGTTACTGAGTTAGTGGTTGCCTGATGAATTGAATCACGTAATTATAAACACATAATTATTCGATAAACAGCAGTCGCCACATTAATGATACCAACGCTACGACATCGGCTTGTATTTTGCAGACGTCTGTTTGTGAGGCTTGTACCTCGTGCTCTGTCTCGCGTCATCTGTGTTTTTTCTTTCAACTAAGGCAGCATAATTGAGATAATCACACTTTACGCAAAGTGTATGAGTTGACATGGCATGCCCTAGATTGGAACTACTCTCAGTAAATAGTTTTATCTACTGTACAGATGGAGATTAATTACATACAGCACAGACTGTGTTCTGCTGTGGAAGATATGGGTCAGATATGGGTTTCACACACATAAATACACTCCGCAACCTACAATCAGTAGAGGTCTTTAGTATCCCAGCAACACAACCATTGACATTGCAGAGGCAGGGGACTGCTTAACGTGGTCTGTGTTCGACAACAGGTTCAACCTTTGTCAACCAGCATGCCCAACATACAATATTTTTGTTCCAGTATTAGGAAGGTACAATGCTATCACAGTGCATGTGCACAACAAACAACAGTATTAACTGTGTTTCCATGATTTGTTATCTTTCATTTATACTCAGTCTATATGCTTCATCTGCATAGTTGATGTCAACACACATGTTAATCGGTTTGTTAGTTAACTCATTAAATCAATTATTAATTCACTGAAACAACCGTTTTTATATTGATCAACATTTCATTGCAAGTTTTATGCAACCTTTTCATTTACTTTCAGTATCAGACATATAAAAGAGCCATCTGGGTAAACGATCACCAACAGTACTCAGCCAATTAAAAACCTGGAAAATGGTTCAATAGAAAACTCTGTTCCTGGTTGTGCATCATTTGTACTCTCTTCATGTCTTTTTCGGAGAAGGGATAAAAAGAGAGAGGGTTCTTCTGTTCACGGCTGTCCAGTGTCCACAGCACTTTAGACAAAACACAAGAATGTACTCTGCTGATTGCTCTTACTTAGATGCCCCCCAAAAAATCAGAAGACAGGAATGTTTCAGCAGCAAACTGTGTATGCTGCTGACATGCTGATGTCTTAACAAATCATAGAGCAGGTATAGTAGGTCCTTCACACCAGTGGAGCACCCTTTTGCTCTTCAAGACCAGGGTTGGTGAACACTGCTTTACACTGTTACCAGAAAGTGTTCTCAGAGGGAGTGTTAATTCCTCACACAGCCGACTGGATCTCGCTGCACACGTAGATGTTACTGGGCCTCACCCTCCTGCGGCTCCGGCCCGGCAACCTGGGACACAGCCTGCAGCTCTTGGGCATAAATTCCAGACACGCCTCCCGGAACTTCCTGATCCTCCAGCAGTAGATGACAGGGTTAAACACCGTCTTCAGGTAGCTGAGCCAAAGTGCCCCCACACTGACCGGGTAAAAAGCCGGGCTGAAGTAGAACCTTTGGCTGAACACGGCCAGCAGACTGACAACGGTGTGGGGTAGCCAGCACACAGAGAAGCCGATATAGAGGATGAGGATGGTGGTGAAGGCACGGGTCTTGAAGCTCATGTCCACATTGACCTGGGGGGGCCGTTGCAGGCCAGTAAGACCCAGCTTGCTGACCTGGTTGAGGGCCGGAAGGCTGGCCTGGTCGTAGGTGTGGTTGTGGATGCGTAGGGCGTTGCGGCGCACCGTGTTGAGGATGCACAGGTAGGAGTAGAGCATGATGCCGAACGGCACAAAGAACACAGCCACCACCAGCAGCACCGTGTAGCTGCGGTCGGACAGCGACTCACTGTAGCCCAGCACGCACTGTGGCGCCCAGGCCTCCCCAATGCCCGTCACACCCGCCGTGCCCGCACGCCAGCCGATCACAGACGGGAGCGCCACGCAGAGGGACAGCGCCCAGGAAGCGACAATGAGCAGCTTGGCGCGGTGCGGTGTCAGCTTATCCTGCCTCTGAACGATGATTAGGAAGCGGTCTACACTGATGATGAGGAGGATGTACACGCCTTCCAGGACGAAGAGCCAGTAGAGCATAACGGAAGCACGGCAGAATCCTCCCCCGAAGTGCCAGTCGGCCGTAACCATGGTAACGGCAGTGAAGGGCATGCAGAGCAGCGAGAGCATGATGTCAGAGAACGCCAATGTGGCGAGGAGCAGGTTGATGGCGGAACGCATGGCAGGCTTCTGGTAGACGATCAGACAAACGATAGCGTTTCCCAGGAAACCAATGGTGATCATGAAGATCATGATGGCGGCCAGCATCACACGCAGGGTGACAGGCATGAAGGGACTAGTAGCCCCAACCCCTGGCGGCGAAGGCGGGGGTGAAATCACCACCCCTTCCTCCTCATCCGGCTCCATCAGGGGGGCACACCTAGCCAGCAGGCTGCGGTTGCAAAACTCCATGGCAATGGTTACCAGTCTACCAGTCAGTCCGGCCCTGGATATGCATCATTGTTCTTTCGTCTGAGATTGTGTTGTTGTCAGCTTCCTCGGTAAGTCACAAGTCCTGGTCTCCTCATTCATGGCAAGGTCTGAAACAGGAGCAAAATGAAACACGTAAGAAACACGTAGGAACAAATCCTGCATACCAGAATCATTTGAGTGCAATATAGTTCCTTAAGAACAAAACAGACTGCACCGACTTGTTGAATAGCCACTGTTCATCGACACCCAGCCGGTGATCTACTGCGCACAGCCAACGTTCGCTATGGTCTTGTCCAATGTGAATTAATAGTAGTGCTATGGGCTGTGGACATACACCTTGTACCCCTGCACATCAACTCGGTACTCCCTATATATAACTATGTCATTTTTACTCTTTATTTTTATTTGTTATTCACTCTGTATTTATTCCTCAAGTCACTATTTTTATTACATTTTTTATCTTATCTGGATTATTGGAAATTAATCGTAAGCATTTCACTGTTAGTCTACACCTGTTGTCTATGAAACATGTGACAAATACATTTTTATTTTATTTTATAACTTAAGTCCATATTTGCAGCATTATCAGTTGTTGTTTTCTATATTGGGGAATCCCACACAATCAGGAATGAAGCTAGTGATGGGCTAGGAGCAAGGGTATGGCTCATCAGCTTGTCACAGAGACTCAGCTAAAGTCTGTGAGCTCATGTTCATCCTGTTTCCACACAATGCAACAAAATCTAATCTGCTGGTGCAGCTCCACTACAGAATGTAATCCAGATGAAAGTGTGGCATCCTCAAATGAGCTCACTCACAGGACACGACTGTTGCTATGGTTTCAACCCTTTCTCTCGCTCTGGGGGTGGTGTGGAGCACCGGGTTGGGGAATACTCTGGTTTTCAGCACTCCATCATGATGCACCAAGTTGTTCCTTTCCCTGTATCCTGTTCCACGGAGCCCTTCTCAACAGCTACGCAGCTCTCAGACAGGAAGGTGACAACCTGGAAGACAGGATCACTGTGTCAACATTATGGCTCTCATCAACCAATTAATATGGAGATCACATTGTGTGTGTGTGTGTGTGTGTGTGTGTGTGTGTGTGTGCGTGCGTGCGTGCGTGCGTGTGCGTGCGTGCATGTGCGTTTGTGAACATATCACTGCCTCAAGTTTTACAAAAGGAAACTTCTATGTGAACTATCCCTTGGAAAATGGCTGTAGATTCTCATACAAGACCTTGCATCAAAAGTGTAAGTGATTGTTACTGAGGCAAACATGTCATCAGTTCCACAGCAACAAGGACCCCCCCCCCCCCCACCCATCCCTTCTGCTACCTGAAAATGTCTGTGACATTATATTGTATATATTGTATATATATATGTCTGTGTTTGAGAGGGGCTGTTGGGACCCACATACACACTCGGTCTCAGAGATGTCTAACTCTGAAAATCCCTTTGGTCTCCACTGAGGTAGGTAAAACAGCTTTTAGTTTTCTTGCACCTTATTTGTGGAACAATCCAAATATCAAACCATCCCTTCAACACTTACTTACTAGTCTATTTCCTCCAGTGCCAGAGTGAAATGACTCTCTGGTATAAATACATGTGACAGGAATGAGTAGAGCCCGTTCTGAAGAAACAGAGCTTTGCTGCTACCAGGCTGCCCTCCCCCATTTCACCGTCCCTCCATCTCTTGTTGGATGAAATCCACCCACTGCTAAAGGCCCGCACGTGGCCTGATGGAGAGAATAAATATGGCAATGTAACAGAGAGATGAAAGACAGAAGGAAAGACGGAGAGAGAGACGGCAGTGCATTCTCACAGTTGATTACACGCCTCAAGAGCACTGAATCTGTTCCGAGATGAAAAGGTGGTACTTTAGATATTTGTGTTTAACCTTTATTTATACAGGGAATCCCAATTAAGACCAGGATCTCTTTTTCAATGGTGCCCCGTGTTACAGCAATCAACAATCCGAACAGCTTGAACAGATACAATTACATACTGTAGAGAGCAAAAATGATATAGAGTGCTAAATGTATTAGATTTAACAAGTGTACAATGAATAAGTCTTGAAGAGACCAAATCAAATCAAGCTTTATTTATACAGCAAATTTCAGACATGGAATGCAACACAATGTGCTTTACAAGGGAAAAATATATATAAAAACAATTCAAATGAAAACTCAAATATTTACTACACAACAAACCTAACAGGATTAAAAAAAACTAAAGAATAACAAAAACTGAACGACTAAAAAGCAAAGGTGTGTTTTAAGTTCTCTTTTAAACATTTTCACAGTTTCAGCCCTGCTCAGGTTCTCTGGCAGGCTATGCCTCCCCATGCCTCTTAGTTATAGGCTTTGGGATAGTTAAAAGGCCAGTACCAGAGGACCTGAGGGACCTACTGGGTACATAACTTAAAAGCATGTCTGACATGTATTGGGGTGCCCAATCATGGATTGATTTAAAAACCAATACAATTATCTTTAAAAGAATTGTAAAACTCAGACAGTCAGTGCAGAGGCCTTAAAGCCAGTGTAATGTGTGCTCTCCATCTGGTCTTGGTCAGTATCTGTGCTGCAGAATTATGTATGTTTTGCAGTTGACCAATGGCTTTTTTTGGTTAGACCAGACAGGAGAGCATTACAGTAGTCAATGTAAAATGACACCTAGGTTTTTTACCTGGTGTTTTATCTTTATTGCCCGTGAATTATTATGTGCGGCCATATTTTCTCTTGTCTTGATTTAGCTGGAGGAAGTTGTGAGCCATCCAACTACTTAAATCACTAATACAGTCTAATAATTTATCTGTGGAGCTAAAATCCTCTGGTGACACAGAAATGTAAAGTCGTGTATAGTCTGTGTAGCAGCGAAAATCTATATTGTGCTTTCTGATAATGCTGCCATGTACAGGACCCAAATTGAACCTTGTGGAAAGCCACATGTGATACATCTATTTATTTTCTCTGAGATACTGTGCATTCGGAAAGTATTCAGACTCCTTCACTTTTTCAACATTTTGTTATGTTGCATATTCAAAAATTGATTAAATAAAACATTCTCCTTATCAATCTACACACAATACCCCATTATGACAAAGCGATAAAAGGTTTTAGAATTTTTTTCAAATTTATTACAAATAATTAACAGAAATACCTTATTTACATAAGAATTCAGACCCTTCGCTATGAGTCTCGAAAATGAGCTCATGTTCATCCTGTTTCCATTGATCATCCTTGAGATGTTTCTACAACTTGATTGGAGTCCACCTGTGGTAAATTCAATTGATTGTACATGGTTTGGGAAGGCAACCACTTGTCTATATAAGGTCCCACAGTTGACAGTGCATGTCAGAGCAAAAACCAAGCCATGAGGTCGAAGGAATTGCCTGTAGAGTTCCGAGACAGGATAGTCTCAAGGCACAGATCTGGGGAAGAGTACCACAACATTTCTGCAGCATTGAAGGTCCCCAAGAACACAGTTGTCTCCATAATTATTAAATGGAAGAAGTTTGAAACCACCAAGACTCTTCCTAGAGCTGGCCGCCCAGCCAAACTGAGCAATCAGGGGAGAAGGGCCTTGGTCAGGGAGGTGACCAAGAACCTGATGGTGACTCTGACAGAGCTCCAGTGTTCCTCTGTTGAGATGGGAGAACCTTCCAGAAGGACAACCTTCTCTGCCACACTCCACCAATCAGGCCTTTATGGTAGAGTGGCCAGACAGAAGAAACTTGTCAGTAAAAGGCACATGACAGCTCGCTTGGAGTTTGTCAAAAAGGCACCTAAAGGACTCTCAGACCATGAGAAACAAGATTCTCTGGTCTGATGAAAGCAATACTGAACTCTATGGCCTGAATGCCAAGCGTCACATCTGGAGCAAACCAGGCACCGCTCATCACTTGGCCAATACCATCCCTACGGTGAAGCATGGTTTGGCAGCATCATGCTGTGAGGATGTTTTTCAGTGGCGTGGACTGGGAGACTAGTCAGGATCGAGGGAAAGATGAAAGGAGCAAATAGAAAGAGATCCTTGATGAAAACCTGCTCCAGATCACTCAGGACTTCAGACTGGGGCGAAGGTTCACCTTCCAACAGGACAATGACCCTATGCACACAGCCAAGACAACGCAGGAGTGACTTCGGGACAAGTCTCTGAATGTCCTTGAGTGGCCCAGTCAGAGCCCGGACTTGAACCCGATCGAACATCTCTGGAGAGACCTGAAAATAGCTGCGCAGCAACCTAACGAGCTGTCTGGCATCTGTGTTGGCTCTAAAATCATTTACCACTTTAACTAAGGCTGTCTGTGCTGTGCTGTGGTGGGCCCAGAAAGCAGATTGGATTTTTTTTTTAAATACAGTTGGCACTTAAAAAATTATTGAGCTGTTAGAAAACCAATTTCTCCTGAATTTTGCTTAAAAATGTAAGGTTGGAGATTCAACAACAATTGTCAAGAGCTGAAGGTTCTAGATTACTTTTCTTGAGAAGGGGTTTCACCATTGCAGTTTTTAGTGCAGTGACGAAAATTTCTGTGAACAGGGCGTGATTAACAGTAGCTTGCACTTCTTCAGATAGGCAATTAAACACTTTTTTGAAGGTGGGGAGGATATGATCGAGAAGGCAGGTAGAAAGCTTAAGTTGTGATACCACTTTCCTACCTACGACTTTTGCTTGGTAGGCTAGGGCACATATCATCAAACTTGACTGAAACCCAGCCTAATGTTTGTTATCTTGTTTCTAAAATATGCAGCAAACTCATCACATTTCGATGTGGAGAAAAGTTCACATAGGTTTGCGGGGGTAGGATTTGTCAGGCCATCAATGGTTAAGAAGAGCACTCTGAAATGATTTTGGCATTTAGTGATCAAGTTACAAAAATGAGCATTTCTGGCATTTCTAATTGCCTTGTTATATACGCCAAGTTGCTCTCTCAAAATATCATAATGGACATGCAACTTTGAATTTCTCCACTTCCAGTCTGCCTATTTGCAATTTGTCTTTCATTTATTAGTTTCCTCACTCATCCAAGGGTGTGGCCTTTACTGGTGCTAAGGCATCAATGGTTGCCCTTAATTTGCTCTTAAAGTTATCATCTAAATCATCACAAGTGGAAAGTGACCTAATGAAACAAGGACGTCCAGCTCTGAAATACCCTTACAGAAAAACCACACGAATATCATGTAATCGCATGTGATCTTATGTGAAGTTAATGTGATAACATGTAACAACATGTAAAAGCAACATGTGTTAACATGACACTACACATGTGAAAACAGGATCTCATGTGAAATACTGTAAATGTGACAACATGGGCATGCAGAATTTCAACATGTGATACCATGAAACTACACCTGACAACATGCAATTGCACATGTGAGTTTTGTTGCAAAATAGGAAGCCGATTCTAGATTTATTTTTGGAATTGGAGATGCTTAATGTGAGTCTGGAAGGAGAGTTTACAGTCTAACCAGACACCTAGGTATTTGTAGTTGTCCACATATTCTAAGTCAGAACCGGCCAGAGTAGTGATGCTGGACGGGTGGGTAGGTGTGGGCAGCGATCGGTAGAAGAGCATGCATTTAGTTTTGCTTGCATTTAAGAGCAGTTGGAGGCCATAGAAGGAGAGTTGTATGGCATTGACGCTCGCCTGGAGGTTAGTTAACACAGTGTCCAAAGAAGGACCAGATGTATACAGAATGGTGTCGTCTGTGTAGAGGTGGATCAAAGAATCACTAGCAGCAAGAGCGACATCATTGATATATACAGAGAAAAGAGTCGGCCCGAGAATTGAACCCTGTGGCACCCCCATAGAGACTGCCAGAGGTCCGGACAACAGGCCCTCCGATTTGACACACTGAACTCTATCTGAGAAGTAGTTGGTGAACCAGGCGAGGCAGTCATTTGAGAAACCAAGGCTATTGAGTCTGCCGATAAGAATACAGTGATTGACAGAGTCGAAAGCCTTGGCCAGGTCGATGAAGACGGCTGCACAGTACTGTCTGTTATCGATGGTGGTTATGATATCATTTGGACCTTGAGCGTGGCTGAGGTGCACCCAAGACCAGCTCGGAAACCAGATAGCATAGCAGAGAAGGTACGGTAGGATTCTAAATGGTCCGTGATCTGTTTGTTAACTTGGCTTTCAAAGACTTTAGCAAGGCAGTGCAGCATAGATATAGGTCTGTAACAGTTTGGGTTTAGAGTGTCTCCTCCTTTGAAGAGTGGGATGACCGCGGCAGCTTTCCAATCTTTAGGGATCTCAGACGATATAAAAGAGAGGTTGAACAGGCTAGTAATAGGGGTTGCAACAATTGCAGGGGAAAATTTTAGAAAGGGAAGGTCCAGATTGTCTAGCCCATCTGATTTGTAGGGGTCCAGATTTTGCAGCTCTTTCAGAGCATCAACTGACTGGATTTGGGTGAAGGAGAAGCAGGGGAGGCTTGGGCAAGTTGCTGCGGGGGGTGCAGAGTTGTTGGCCGGCGTAGGGGTAGCCAGCAGTAAAGCATGGCCAGCCATAGAAACATGCTTATTGAAATGGTTGATTATCGTAGATTTATCGATGGTGACAGTGTTTCCTAGCCTCAGTGCAGTGGGCAGCTGGGAGGAGGTCTTATGCTCCATGGACTTTACAGTGTCCCAAAACCTTTAGGAATTTGTGCTACAGGATGCAAATTTCTGTTTGAAAAAGCTAGCCTTTGCTTTCCTAACTGACTGTGCATATTGGTTCTTACCTTCCCTGAAAAGTTGCATATCGCGGGAGCTATTCGATGCTAATGCAGTACGCCACAGGATGTTTTTGTAGTGGTCAAGGGCAGTCAAGTCTGAAGTGAACCAAGGGCTATATCTTTTCTTAGTTCTACATTTATTGAATGGGGCATGCTTATTTAAGATGGTGAGGAAAGCACTTTAAAAAAATAACCAGGCATCCTGTACTGACGGGATTAGGTCAATATCCTTCCAGGATACCCGGGCCAGGTTGATTAGAAAGGCCTGCTCGCTGAAATGTTTTAGGAAGCGTTTCACAGTGATGAGGGGTGGTCGTTTTACCGCGGACCCAATATGGACGCAGGTAATGAGGCAATGATCATTGAGATCCTTGTTTAAGACAGCAGAGGTGTATTTAGAGGGCAAGTTGGAACAGATGATATCTATGAGGGTGCCCATGTTTATAGATTTAGAGTTGTACCTGGTAGGTTCCTTGATAATTTGTGTGAGATTGAGGGCCTCTATCTTAGATTGCAGGACAGCCGGGGTGTTAAGCATATCCCAGTTTAGATCACCTAACAGTGCGAACTCTGGCCCAACGCTCTAACCACTACGCTACCTGCCACCCCAATCTAAGGTAACACCAAGTAATTTAGTCTCCTCAAGTTGTTCAACAGCCACACCATTCATTACCATATTCAGCTGATTTCTAGGACTTTTACAATTTTTTATTTAACCTTTATTTAACTAGGCAAGTCAGTTCAGAACAAATTCTTATTTACAATGACGGCCTACCCCCAGCCAAACCCTAAACGACGCTGGGCCAATTGTGCGCTGCCCTATGGGACTCTCAATAACGGCCGGGTGTGATACAGCCTGGAATCGAACCAGGGTCTGTAGTGATACCTCTAGCATTGAGATGCAGTGCCTTAGAACGCTGCACCCCTCGGGAGCCCAAGTTAGGCAATGATTTGCACCGAATACAATGCTCGTAGTTTTAGAGATGATCAGGACCCATTTTTTACTACCCATTCCAATACAGACTGCAACTCTTTGCTAAGGGTTTCAGTGACTTCATGAGCTGGGGTTGCTGATGCGTACAGGGTTGATTCATCAGCATACATGGACACACAGGCATGAAAATATTCTTGGTACCATTTGAAAGGAAACACTTTGTGGACATGTAAAAGGAATGTAGGATAATATAACACGTTAGATCTGGTAAAAGATAATCCAAAGAAAAAAACAACTGTTTATTTTTATGTATTTTGTACCATCATCTTTGAAATGCAAGAGAAAGTCCATCATGTATTTATCCAGCCCTAGATGGCAGCAGGGTATGTGCAAAGTTTTAGACTGATTCAATGAACCCTTGCATTTCTGTTCAAAATGTTGTATCAAGACTTCCCAAATGTGCCTAATTTGTTTATTAATAATTCTCATGTTCAAAACTGTGCACTCTCCTCAAAGAATAGCATGGTATTATTTCACTGTAATAGCTACTGTAAATTGGACAGCGCAGCTAGTTTAACAAGAATTTAAGCTTTCTGCCAATATCAGATATGTCTATGTCCTGGGAAATGTTCTTGTTACTTATGTTGTGTCTTTGGCTATGCTGGATTAAGTGATATGACATGCTATTCTATAAAATTATTTATCCGTAATTAATATTACCTGATTGAGCTAATCATGTAAATATAATTAACTAGAGAGTCGGGCACCACGAAATAATATTTATAGAGCTGTTATCTTCCGAATGTTATCTTCCGAATGTTATCTTCCGAATAAACTCTCTTTTACATCAATAGCAGTCAATATTAATCGTCATCTTAATTCAGTCTCATCTGAAAGTTGTAAATTCTTGGTTTATCTGCACGAACCCTAGCTAACAATTTGAATCAGCAATACAAAATAGGGTTTAATTATTTATTTACTAAATACCTAACTAATCACACAGAATTACACATACACATAATTAAATCATAACTTAATTACAAATTACGTCATAAAGGAAAACGTCCCTGGCGGGCGGAACAGATATGACAGCTGGTTACACAAAAGAAAAGGGCTGGGTTTGAGTGAAAGAGCGGGAAGACTGAGGAACAAAGGGCAAAGCTGTGCTATCGTAAATACAGTATCTTATGCATTCTAAATTACCGCCCATTTGGAAAAGGAAAATGCAATGAATATTTACTCTGAGCTGCGCTTCGGTAGGTTGGTGGTAGATGGAAGGCCGTGTTGCCAAATCGAGTCCTTTTGAAAAATGTCTCTGGTGGTCATTTGGATACGTTGTAGTAAAGTCGTTGAGTGATAGACGGGATACTCTGTCTGTTCCTTCCTAACCCTCGTTTGCATCTGTTACGTTCCCCAGTTTATGTGTTGTAGTTTGTATATTTGCATGTGTTTATTTCAGGAAAATGGCTTCCTGAAATCCCTCAAGCAGCTGATTGGTCGACTCCAGGGCTAATTGGAGAGCTGACCCCGCCCCCTCGTCAAGACACAGCTGTCTCCAATTACCCATTCCTTCAGAAGCTATATAAAAGCCAGTGTTCTGTTCAGGAGAGAGGTTGATTTTGCTGGGGGTTCATTGCTGGGAGGTCATTGCAGAGAGGTCATTGCAGAGAGGTCATTGCAGAGAGGTCATTGCAGAGAGGTCATTGCAGAGAGGTCATTGCAGAGAGGTCATTGCAGAGCGATTGATTGTGATGGGTAGATTTTGCTGGAGGTTGATTTTGCTGGGAGTTCATTGCTGGGAAGTGGTATGTTCTGTGAGTTTGTTGCTCAGGTAGAGCTTATTTGATGTCCTTTGTTTCTTAGTTTGTTTGAGCAATTATTTGTTATCCTGTTTCATTTGTTCCCAGGGGGGAAGGGGAAGGCACCTAGGGAGTGCTTAGGCAAGAGACCCGCAGGCATACATATACCCGTAGTATATTCATTGTCTAGGCACAATAGGTAAGACCTGGGCGGACCACCCCCTGTATTTTGGTTAGGGCACCAGGTGGTGCTAAATTAGGTAAGTATTGGTTAGGCAGGTAAGATCGGAGAGGGGGCTTTGAGATTTACTTTCTTTACTTTCTTTGCTTTGGTTCCGTCCAGTCCCTTTTCCCCATATTACCTTGTAAACGGTACCACATTCTGTCTGTTGTCATCCTTACTCACGCCTACAGTCCATACCTCCATACCTCTTTCACTTCACGGAGAGTTGAGTTATAGCAGGGTGTTGCGTTCCCTCTTCATAGAGGCGTGCGTAACAGCATCTGCTGTTGCTAACTCAACGTCTAGGAGGTATTGAATAAGGGTTCAAAGTGAATAAGGTGAATAAGGGTTCAAAGTTCATACCATGCGCAACCAAAGCTCATGCTGATGTTGGCTTCGTTCTGTAGTTATTATCTGAACCATTCTGACATCGGACCGTCGTCCTCGGAACAGGAGGTTATATTGTCGTCAAGGGCTTATATAAGAAGGGAGAGGAGGGCATGTTTGAAAAGTTGTATAGCCCATGTCCCTTCACAGGGGCGGGCCACTGATTGAGCAGAGCCCTTATGAAAACCCAAATCTCACATTTTAGAAGCTACAATCACATTTCATCCCATCACGAATAATTTCATATTCAAACATTTAAATTGAACAACAATTCCATGTGAATCCGATAACTCTGATGTGTAGACTTTCCACTGTAGAGTTTGTCATCTTATCATTGATGAGAATGTCTCAGATGACCACCGAACTGACGTCATATTCATCATATTCATATGTTCAATTGGTCGGATTACAAGAATATAGTTCATTTCCCCCCACCTTCTGATGTTCCCAGAATCTCTATGTTAACCAAGGGTTTTGCAAATGTAACATCAGTAGGGTAGAGAGAGGAAAAAGGGGGGGGGGAAGAGGTATTTATGACTGTCATAAACCTACCCCTAGGCCAACGTCATGACACTTACAACCACATGCTAATCGCATTAGCCTACATTAGCTCAACTGTCCCGCAGGGGACCCACCGATCCTGAAGAAGTTTCTAACTATATGTGCAGTTTATATGTGCCAGTGTATTCAACACGGGGCCTGGAATGGCAGAGTATGACCAGGAGGATGTCACACAGATATGACAGACTGACTGACTGACTGATGGCAGCAGGTGCCATTATTACATGCTCAAGATGACCTGGCCACCTAGTCTGGCACTCACTCATGTTTCTCCTGTTAATACCTACATCGACATCAATTGGATTCAATAAAACACACTGTTTCCTATGATACATTTTAGGCTTTGCTCTATACTGCTACCCTGCCTGCACTCCTTACAACAACAGATTGTCTGAGCATCTTAGTATCAACTATACAATCAATATGGTGTACATATATAATCTGGCTGTGTTTTTATCCATCCACTGTTTGGTGTAGGCTACTCACATCGATGAACTCTATCCAATGAGATATCAGAAAACTATTTGGTGTACTTATGCCACTTCAATGCACTCTATCCAATGACAATCCAGATTACAATTCAGGCAACACAAAGAGAACAGCCCTCTTCTTCGTCAGGTCAATATATGGTTGCTGGGATGACAGACCTGCAATGATTGAGAGTAGCTGTGTACTTAAAGTGGAACTGACAGCCTTTTAACTACTTTGCAGATATGAAACAAACAGACAATCATAATATCAGTCAAAAATATCAAATTCACAGTTTATGCTACAAACCCAACTTTATAAGAGGTTTTAAAAATAGGTTCTAATTGACTTAACATTCCATGATGTACACTAAGGCATTGTTGGCAGAGTAGATGGATGCAGTTCAATGCATGATTAATATAATTCACCAATACATTTCTTGGTAGTTAAAAAGGACAGATGGTTTATTTAAGCAATAAATGTGTGATATCTGGCTAAAATACCATGGCTAAAGACTGTTCTTATGCACAACTCAACGCGAGTGTTTGGATACAGCCCTTAGCCGTGGTATATTTCCCATATACCACAAACCCATGAGGTGCCATATTGCAATTATAAACTGGCTACCAAATTAATTAGAGCAGTAAAAATAAATGTTTTTTCATTCCCATAGTATACGACCTGAAATACCACAGCTGTCAGCCAATCAGCATTCAGAGCTCGAACCACCCAGTTTATAATAGGTTTTATTTCCTGCGGTGTCTATTAATTGTCCAAACGCACAGCCGCTTTCCCACTCTATATTGCTATAGAATTTTCAGAAATGCCTTAGTATATGTAATTCCCAAACATTCTAAGAATTGAATAAGTTAAATGTGAAAATGAACATATCTGAGTCTCATATTCTTCCTGGGGGTGTACATTGCATTCGGAAAGTATTCAGACCCCTTGACTTTTCCACATTTTGTTACATTGCAGCCTTATTCTAAAATAGATTCAATATTTTTTTTCACAAACAATATTCCATAAAGACAAAGTGAAATTTGTAGCTAATTTATTACAAATAAAACACAGAAATAACTTATTTACATAAGTATTCAGAGCCTTTGCTATGAGACTTTAAATTGAGTTCAGGAGCATCCTGTTTCCATTGATCATCCTTGACATGTTTCTACAACTTGATTGGAGTCCACCTGTGAAAAATGTAATTGATTTGACATGATTTCGAAAGGCACACACCTGTCTATATAAGTTCCCACAGTTAACAATGCATGTCAGAGCAAAAACCAGGCCATGACGTGGAAGAAATTGTCCGTAGAGCTCCAAGACAGGATTGTGTTGAGGCACAGATCTGGGGAAGGGTACCAAAACATTTCTGCAGCATCGACTAACAACGACCCTAAGCACACAGCCAAGACAACGCAGGAGAGGTTTTGGGACACGTCTCTGAATGTCCTTGAGCGGCCCAACCAGAGCCTGAACTTCAATCCGATCTAACATCGTTGGAGAGACCTGAAAATAGCTGTGCTGCGACGTTCCTTGTCCAACCTGACAGAGCTTGAGAGAATCTGCAGAGAAGAACGGGAGAAACTCCCCGAATACAGGTGTGCCAAGCTTGTAGCATCATACCCAAGAAGACTCGAGGCTGTAAGTACTGCCAAAGGCGATTCAACAAAGTACTGAATAAAGAGTCTGAATACTCATGTAAATGTTATATTTACGTTGTTTTTTATATACATTTGCACAAACAGTTTTTGCTTGTTATTATGGGGTATTGTGTGTAGATTGATGAGGAAAAAAACAATTGAATCAATTTTAGAATAAGGCTGTAATGTAACAAAATGTTGAAAAAGTCAAGGGGTTTGAATACTTTCCGAATGCACTGTATATGAACAGATTTGAATAAGATTTGATGTCGCTAAATGCTGTCAGTTCCACTTTAAATAGGCTGTGTGTGTGTGTGTGTGTGTGTGTGTGTGTGTGTGTGTGTGTGTGTGTGTGTGTGTGTGTGTGTGTGTGTGTGTGTGTGTGTGTGTGTGCGCGCGTGTGTGTGCGTGAGTGTGTTTTTAAATTTATTTTAGGCTCTGGGTTAGGTTTAGGGTTAGGGTTACAATTAGGGTTAGAGTTAAGGGTTACGGTTAGGCGTTAGGGTTAGGTATAGTTTTACGGTTAGGGATTTGGGGTTAAGTTTAGGGTTTTGGTTAAGTTAAGGGTTCAAGTTAGGGTTAGGTTTAGGGTTAGGGGTTAGGGAAAATAGAATTTTGGATGGGAATACCTTTTTTGTCCCCCACAAGGATAGCAATACAAAACTGTGTGTGTGTCTGTTTGTGTATGTGTGCGTGTGCATGCTTGACTGTGTGTGTGTGTGTGTGTGTGTGTGTGTGTGTGTGTGTGTGTGTGTGTGTGTGTGTGTGTGTGTCAGACCAGCAGGTCTGAAAAACAGTCCAGTTACATGTGACAGAATGTGTTTGAAACAAGCAATTGTTTGACTGAATATCTAATTATTGATGCAATATACATAGAACCTTTGTTTCATCCTTTTTGTTGTGCAAACTTCTCACCATACAACAGAGAGGAGCTCATCCAAAAGAAGATATCCAGTCAGACCTGAACAAAAGGCCTACACTCTGGTCCTGGATAAATGGTCCATGGTCCTGGATAAAACCAAAAAGTGTTCTATGCTTTCTATATCGAAATCGGTTCCATATAGAACCTTATATGGAACCCAAGGGTTCTATATAGAATCACTTTTGGTTCAGTGAAGAAGAACCAATGGGGTTCTGATCAAAGAACCAACCTGATCATAGAACCTTTAGGGATGCCTTATATGAAGCACGCAATATAACTATTCTTGGTTCTATCCAGATCCTTTTTTCTAAGAGTGTAGGCTATATGTTCACCTCCCCATAACCATAGTAAGGTATCTAGTAAAATCTGATCGAGATTTCATATTTAAACAATCTGCTATCATTACGCGCACCCATTCTTTCTCCATCTTTAAAATTCAGAATACCTTTATAGCTGAGTAAAGATTCACTTATTCAGTCAAGCAATTGACAATTTCGCCCGCATTCAGTATTATGTAACTGACTGTTTTGTCATACATTTCGCTAAATAGGCTACACCATAATCATCATTCCTCTCTATTCTCAGCAAGTAGACTAGAACAGTGCGCATGGTTTCGAGCGCCTTAATTATATAACCTAGAAATGGTGATAAATTACTGATGAAATACCTTTAATCACTGCGAGTCACAATTCCCTTGATGACGAGTCTGACCGAGGTGGCTTGTTCAGATGTCCTATGCCTGTTATCAATAGAAGACGTTTAGGAAGACACACCGTCCACGTATTCTCAGCAAGTAGACTAGAACAGTGCGCATGGTTTCGAGCGCCTTAATTATATGACCTAGAAATTGTGATAAATTACTGATGAAATACCTTTAATCACTGCGAGTCACAATTCCCTTGATGACGAGTCTGACCGAGGTGGCTTGTTCAGATGTCCTATGCCTGTTATCAATAGAAGACGTTTAGGAAGACACACCGTCCACGGAAGAAACCCGTTCCCTCGCCTCCTTCCATCCAGAATCCACTCCAAACCTCTTTGCTTTTCGCAATCGGTAATCAAAACCGGTCCAGTCGCCTGCTGAGGCGCGACGCGCGGAGCGATCCACTGGTTTCAAGGTGTTGCGTTGAAGATGAACATCGACTGGCCGAATACTATTATTAGTATTCACTATTATTCATTTAGCAAGCACATCTTGTATTGAAAAAACTTATGGAAGACGAATTCGAAACATGCTACCAACGATGCACACAAGGAATTCTACAGCAGATCATCTATCATAATAAATACCCTCACTCACTAACCGAGACTGAATAAAGAGAGAATGAACAGATCTCCCCATGTGTCAATAGGTCTACCTGGACAACAGACATGTCAATAGGTCTACCTGGACAACAGACATGTCAATAGGTCTACCTGGACAACAGACATGTCAATAGGTCTACCTGGACAACAGACATGTCAATAGGTCTACCTGGACAACAGACATGTCAATAGGTCTACCTGGACAACAGACATGCCAATAGGTCTACCTGGACAACAGACATGTCAATAGGTCTACCTGGACAACAGACATGTCAAAAGAAAAAGCAACTACATTGGGACTACACACACCTCATCAATCCCCTCTACAATCTACTAAATGTATTCAAGAACACTATGGCCTACATGAGATCAACAATATTCTTTAGACATGCCTGCTACTTCGGCTACCATGTGTAGAACATGTTCATGTCTTTTTCACTTGAGATCAGTACCCTGTCACTCACACACACACACACACACACACACACACACACACACACACACACACACACACAGTACTGTGAAATTCTCAGGCGGATGTGCAGGCAGACAGGTGGATCGGGGGAGCATGGGAGGAGAGGAGAGAAACAGGAATAAAGGAAAGACTAGTGCGAAATAGTCAAACATTATATCACTGACATGTACCAGAACTGTATTATTCCCAGTAGATGGCAGTATTGTCATAGTGTTTATGAATATTTGGATTTACACCCAGGAAGGAGCCTTTAAGAGGTCAGTGGAGATACACTCCCATTTGCAAATAGGCATGCTCACACACACCCACAAGTTTTCATATTGTAACAGCTCCACACACAGTATGCATCCCCTACTGTGTTTTGTATAAAAGTTCTGAATCACCCTGTTCATGGAGAAAATCTATATCGTCTTGAGATTTAATTGAGTGAAATGTTGAGTACATTTCTACCAGAGGAGGCTGGTGGGAGTAGCTATAGGACGGGCTCCTTGTAATAGCTGGAATGGAAGTAATGGAAAAGTATCAAACATATGGAAACTTATTACAATGAGCCTGTCCTCCTACAGCTCCTCCCACCAGCCACCACTGATGTCCACATACCACACCCACAGGTCTATGGTCTTTATATTGTACTGGAGCATGCATGATAAATTAGTGATACTCTGTTTATAGGCTCCAGAGCCAGTGCTGTTGGGTGAGAATGTCCCCAGTAAAGGGTAATTTAATTTGGATTGGTAGGACACTGTATCAGTATTCTCTCTCTCTCTGTCTCTCTCTCTCTCTCTCTCTCTTTCTCTCTCTCTCTCGTTCTCCCCCTCTCTCTCTCTCTCTCTCTCTCTCTCTCTCTCTCTCTCTCTCTCTCTCTCTCTCTCACACACATACACAACCCCTCCCCCTTCCCCCCACACTTGCCGTTCACGGGCATGCATGCTTGTCTAAATTGGCATCACGCCCACGTGTCGAAAGTACCCATCAAGCTCGTTCCACTCCGCCGGCCAGGCACATGTATGCTGGTCACGTTCTGTGGCATCCACACGGCATAGCACGCTGCTCACTCACTGGTGAGAGAATTCATTTCCTCTTCCATGAGATTCCATCCTTCCCTCCTGATGGAGAGAGCTGGATACTCCATCACATCACTCACTACGAGAGCCAGCATGGAGTAGTTTAGACAAGAATCATGTTCAACACTGAATCTGAGTATATAAAATAGAGGAGTATTGTTGGCAGTTTGTAAAAAAAAAACTTGCTTCGTTGGTGTCTAAGGGGTACTAAAACACATTAATGCTAGGTAGTAGAATGTGGTCAAACCACAATAAGCTCTCAGTCTCACATCAGAATTAGACATTCATGCATGTTTCTCAAACGTCAAATTTCGAAGTTGTTCCAAACGTCAAATTTCAAAGTGTTTAAGGTTAAGTGTAGCCATTAATTTCACATTTTTAAGGTTAGGGTTAAGTTTAGGCTTTAACGTTAGGCATTAACTCAGAATGGTTACGGTAAGGGTTAAGATTTGGGAACCAAAATCTATTTTGTAAAAATGTTTGCGCTGGATTCGAACGTGCAACCTCTTGGCTCTTTTGCACCAGAGGAAGCTGCTTACGCCCATCCACCATCCAGCTAGCAAAACCAAAACTTTCTTGAAGGTAACAGCGCTCACTGTTACCCCAGTGGCCAGTTTCCACGTCAACTGATGTCCTCAGACATTAATGGATGTCGAATACTGACTTGTATCACAGGTGACCTGCCTGCAAAACCATGCCATAGTTTCAATAGAGAGATGTTGAGTGTTTCAGGAGAGACAAGGCACAGAACAGGCGCATGACTCAGAATGCTTGAATGTTGATGTGTGTGACATTGACACACACATCAACATTCAAGCATTCTGAGTCAAACATCCTCAGACGCTCAAAGCCAGGATGAGCCTCTATCTCACATTGAAATGATTTCAAGACCTTCCTTCGCTCTAACCCCTTCCCTCCCCTTTCTCTCTCTCTCTTTTCCATCTACAGTACCTCTAGTCGGTCTGCAGAACAGAGGATCCATCCTGAGGACTGAGAGGCTCCCTGTGGTGCTGCTAAAACTGTGATGAAAAGCAAAACTACTCTTGCTCTCTTCTTACATCTTATCACTCTACCTTTTCCCATATACTCTCCTGCCTTCTCTCACTAGCTCTCTTAATTTAGCCCTTGCAGAGCTGGGAAGATCTTGGGAAACCTCCTTTGTCTGTGTAGTGGAGAGAAACTATTGTTGATTTGACTTAGCTCTCCTTCCACCTACTGTACTCCTGTAAGGACGGGGATGGACATCTGTTTGTGTTTTGATGTATGACCAGCATTGCTTTTCCACTTTTTTCTCATGTATTTAATGGATGGGGCATGATGGTGATAGTAAACCAGGATGGAAAAACATTGGTAGAGAGTCAGTCTGCTGCTCCCAGTTCATCTTCCCCTCTGTAGGCATCTCTCCTTTAGGTAAGGTGGCCTGGGGCTGGGCCAGGAAGTTCAGCCACAGACACATCAAATGGGAGGATCCCTCTGAGGGAGCTGTAATGTGTTAATCAGTGTTAGTCGTTGGTGGTAAACCTGCCCCCGCAACGTGACAATAATTAACACCACACACCAACTGGTAATGAGCGTGTGTGTGTGTGTGTGTGTGTGTGTGTGTGTGTGTGTGTGTGTGTGTGTGTGTGTGTGGTAGAGACCATGTGTACAGTGTATAAAGTATATGTCTATTGATATCCATGCTTTGATACACAGTTCCAAAACTGGAGTATCAAACAAGGGAATACTGTGTGATGCATTATACTGTGTGGTGAAAAGTACTTCTAAACAAGGTTCGTAGACAATTACAGTATGTGCTGCGGTTATTCAAAGAGATAATTATGTCCTTACCATGTAGCACCAATTAACAACCTCTATTTCAGTTGTGAATCACTCACTGCTATACATAGGATAATGTTGCAATGCATTTAATACACACACACACACACAGACTCACACCTCAGGTTCTGCTCTCATTTCTTTCTGTGAGAGGGGATAAAACGATAAACAGTGCAATTAAAGGGGGAGCTTCCATCTGAGCTGTAAGGCTTCCATTGTTTGACGAGTTTAAAAACAAGTTCTCTGGGCGACTGTAACAAATTAACACATGCCCCCCACCACACACACACACACACACACACACACACCTTCAGATCCCAGCATTGAGATTCAAGGAGAGGCTGGCTATAGCGTACGCGAGATGAGAGAACCCTTTAAAAGGGTCCTTTCATCCTGTAATACCAGCTTTATCTCCCATCTTTACATCACTAAGCTGCTGCCAGGATCACGTTACAATCCAATGGGCTTAACTTTGCCTCCATTTTATTACAGAGGACTGGGGGGGGGGGGGGGGGGGGGGGCTATCTGGGCTATGTGCTGCACATGCATGATCAGGGTGGGTGGACTCTGAGGACGATGGACGTTGAATAAAAATTCTGTCTTGATTGTTGAAACTCGACATGTGTCATCATTACGGCCTTCATCAGGGTGCTTCAGGTTGTCTGTATTGTTGTAAGCATTCATTCTGTATATAATAGTGCTTTTGAGCTCTACCAATGTCTTATAAATTGTTCCCATATGTTCTTCTTATCCATAATACCAAGTCAGACTGAGGACTCCTACAGGACCATACTCATTAGATATGCTGTACATGGTCAGGCTCTACAGAGCTGACCTGGTGTGACTGTTGAGTACCTGAGCAGGCTGGCTGGCTCTGAGCTCTGAGTTGAGCCCACAGTCAAACAGGCCATTCATAACTCAGTTAAGCCAGAGAGAGGGATATTTATAACCTAAAGGCCAGAATTTCCTCTGAACCCTGCCAATGTACAGCAGAGAGGGCACACACATACGCCCGAACGCACACACACACACACACACACACACACACACACACATTTACACCTCCATTTCTCACCCTCTCACTGTCTCTGGAGAACTCCAAGGCCAAAGGTATTGTATTCGTCACAGCGGGTGAAAGTGGTTCTACAACAACATAAGAGAAGAGGACTGGTCCCCCCTCAGAGCCAGGTTCCTCTCTAGGTTTCTTCCTAGGTTCCTGCCTGTCTAGGGAGTTTTCCTAGCCCCAGTGCTTCTACATCTGCATTGCTTGCTCTCTGGAGTTGTTGGTTCATTTCTGTTTAAGCACTGTGTAACAACTGCTGCAGAAAGGGCCATATAAACAAATGTGATTGATTGAAAAATGTGATTGTGTGAGTGTATGTAGTCTGTGTGAACCAAGACCTATGTTTGTTGTTCCCATTGAATGACCCTGGTAGGTAACTTTTTCCTATGAAGGGCCCGGGGTAATAATAGGTAACTGTGAATACCAGTGTACCTACTGAAGATAAGGTATTAAACCCAGAGCCCTGCTCTAGTTTCCTCAGTCAGTCAGGTCCACAGGTTAGCCTGGCAGCTACTGGAAGAGCAGCTAGACCTCCTTCCTTTAATTTTTTATCTTTCTCTGAATCCTAAAAAAAAACTGTGTGTGTGTGTGTGTGTGTGTGTGTATGTTTACCAGAGGGAGAAAGGGAGATGCCAACAGTCCTCATATACAACAGTATTCCTGACAAACCCATCATCTGATAGATCTGATCCCATCTCAACACCTTGCGCCACTCAGAGGGGGCTCTGACACGCTGTCACCTTGACAACCGCTGCTGAGGTGAGCAGCCAGCTGGTATAGCCGACCTCTGCTGGCAGCGTGCCATGGAGCTGCGGTGCGCGTCTGTCAAGAGGGCTTCATGCTGCTGGAGGAAACAGCGAGCGATAAGCAAAACACAAACAAGCATCTGAGATGCAACTGATCGGCCAAAACGCAACAGTCAATAAACATTCTTAAATGCTCATTTGCCAGTCGCAATGAAATGTAGCCCAGGGTAGGCCTATTCCTGCTGTGCATTGGAAAAGTATTCAGACCCCTTGACCTTTTCCACATTTTGTTACGTTACAGCCTTATTCTGACATGGATTAAATCGTTTTTTTCCTCAACAATCTACACACAATGCCACATAATGACAAAGCAAAAACATTTTTTTTCGATTTTTTTGCAAATGTATAAAAACAAAAAAACTGAAATATCACATTTACTTAAGTATTCAGACTCTTTACTCAGTACTTTGTTGAAGCACCTTTGGCAGCGATTACAGCCTCAAATCTTCTTGGGTATAGCGCTACAAGCTTCTCAAACCTGTATTTGGGGAGTTTCTCCTATTCTTCTCTGCAGATCCGCTCAAGCTCTGTCGCTCTGGAGTAGGTTTTCATCAAGGATCACTCTGTACTTTGCTCCGTTATTCATTCCCTCTACCCTGACTACTCCCAGTCACTGCCGCTGAAAAACATCCCCACAGCATGATGCTGCCACCAACATGCTTCACTGTAGGGAAGGTGACAGGTTTCCTCCACAAGTGGCACTTGCATTCAGGCTAAAGAGTTTATTCTTGTTTTTATGTGCTTTTTACGGAGGAGTGGTTTCCGTCTGGCTACTTTACCATAAAGACCTGATTGGTGGAGTGCTGCAGAGATGGTTGTCCTTCTGGAAGGTTCTCCCATCTCCACAGAGGAACTCTGGAGCTTTGTCAGAGTGACCATCAGGTTCATGGTCAACTCCCTGACCAAGGCCTTTCTGTATTGTGTGTAGATTAATGAGGGAAAAAAATATGTTTATCCATTTTATAATAAGGCTGTATGTAACATAACAAAATGTGGAAAAAGTCAAGGGGTCTGAATACTTTCTGAATGCACTGTACAGGTCAATAGTTGCAAAGCTAAACTAGCCCTATCATCCTTATTATTAGGCCTAATAAAATATATAGGCTATTTGTAAAGTAAAAAAGTATAGACTAAAGCCTACAATGCAGGGGTTATTGAACACAGAACTGGGTTCAATCAGAGAACTTAGCCTAAAACAAAATCAGAATTGGCTATAGGCTTTAACAAAATAATAATGGGTGTAGGCAAACTCATACTGTAGGCCTAATGTAGCCTATTATTTCATGAATAAGCCATTGTTGTCTATTTTACTGACAGGCTTCATAATATATATATATATATATATGTATATATATATATATATATATATATATATATATATATATATATATATATATATATATATATATATATATATATATATATATATATATATAACGTATAAAAACAACCTTATCAATAACAAGAAGGAATAGCAAATGTTAAGAGAAAATGAAATAAATTGTTACAATTATTTAATAAATGAGGAATTAGCCTATCACAATTTCAGGCTACCAGAAATGTGTGAAATTTAAATTATGATGAAACTCCAAACCACTTCAGAACATAGGCTAACCCTTTCAATTTAATATGGGTCAAATATATATATAGATATATATATATATATATATATATATATATATATATATATATATATATATATATATACATATATATATATATATATATATAGGCTATGCTATAGGTTCATCTCTGAGTTCTCTCTTACACCAATTGCTATTCTATTCTGTTCAGTTTTGTTCTTTGATTTTCTGTTTTAGTATGTTCTAGAATGTTCGGTTCTGATATTCTGTTATAGGTCTTTCCATAAGTGTAGCCTAAATAAGCACTTTTAAGCCGACATGTTTCCTAACAGCGTGTGAACTGACTAAAATAAGTAGGCCTAATCTAACCGACTAACTTGTCGGTTTTAATTTAATGCAGAAGACAGAGTGAAGTGCGTGCTTTTTACCACGGGTTCAATTGAGTTGCTAAGCAACTACCTTGGTATGGCAAATCATCCGTGAAATGTAAGTCTTCCAAAGCTGGATGGTGCGTTTTGTCCCACGCCATGAAAGAAGTTTGAAAGTCTCAAAACTAGGCCTAAGCAAAATCGAATAGCCTAATAAAGTGGGAAAAAAACGAATGCATCATTAGTTCTAAGAAAGAAGGCACACAAAAACTAAAATGTAGACTTTATTTAAATTGCACTAAAAGCGCATAACCTGTAATATAGAAATAAGCCTATACAAACATAATTTCACTAGGCTGTTGATTACGATTTAAATGTGTTATCAGACCAAAACACTTCAAGAGTTTACACGAAAAGTTGTTCTTATTTCGGAAATTGCCTATTCATTCGATCCAGTTTTTTAGGTCGGTGAGTTGGAGGCAAGTATTTTTTCTCGCTTTGAAAAGGTCAGAAGGTCAAGAGTGAGCACCCTGCCTGCAGTTTCCTCTCAGTCTATTGGCCTATATTATAGATCAATTAATTATATTTTCATTGAATAACGATTGTAAATCATAAACTCTCACATCGCAGGCATCGATTAGGCCTATGCAAAATATTCTGCGTATCAGATATTCCGAATTGGCCTATACTTCTTTCTGTAAGCTGACAATGACATTGAAAAAACAATGGTAGGCTATCCGCTATGACAAATGTATTGTTCTCAATAATCCTTCATAAAATAACCACTAAAAATAAATTACTGTCAAAGTCATCACATAGAACTATACAAGGTTACAATAACAAACGACACCGGCGTCAGCTTTTGGGAATGTGTGTTCCTTTGAAAATATCATCATTGAATAAAACGGTAAAGTCACGAATGACAAAAATAACACAGGCCTAATGCAAAGTTTTGAGGGGGAAAGACATTATTGCTCAATATAGTACATTAATTATAACAGAAAGTCAACATGGTGAAGAAAATTCCAATTGTTAAAAAAAATATTGTCATTATAACTTGTTTGTGAAACCAGAACAAAACAAACATAGAAAAGGACTGCTTGGGAATGTCATGTGAAAACCACAAGCCTCTTCAACAACTGCAGAGGGGAACATTTAGAATAGCAGTAAGTGCTGCAAAGGGGACAAAAAAAAGTGTGTTTCATTTATTTTGTTCTAAAATATGAAATAGTACACAATGTGGAATATTACACACAAAGCAAAGAAGGGCATTCATGTTGAGGCTAAAGCTTATCATTGTTTTTTTTTTTAAATGTGGGGCCAAAGAACTGCCACGACCCTTTTGGTGAAAGCATGGCATGTTACAAAGCAAATGAAAGGTAAATATGCTGTACACACACACATTTTATTGGAATATATTTCAGGCTGAAAACTGATTAAGATTATTTCCTAAATCCTAATGCGCCAAACATTTACATGAAGAAACATTGCTTGAAGAGTTGACCCTCTCATTGCGCGGGTTCATTCGATCATGTGTAATGTCGCATATGTTTTAAGTTAGGCTACTCCTTTCCTAAAGACCACACCGTTGGTCTGTTGGTTGGTCAGGTTGGAGTAATGTGGATAGGAAATATTTGTGTCTTGTTTCATTGTTTATCATGTAAAAGGTATTATTCCCACTTGGTATTGCTAGTATTTTCTCGGACTAGACAGTGTCTTATTGCAGCCTAAAGAAATATTATTGTCCTGTGTTTTGTTATTTTCTCACGTATCGCTGAACATTCGCTTGCAGTCCATTGAGGGTGACGGTGTGTCTGAGCTCATGTTGCCGACCTGAGAGTACTCGTCCTCGGGGCTGTGTGGCAGCCCCGGCGGCGTCATCCTCTTCTCCTTCTGCCTGCGGTTGCAGAACCAGACCCGGACCACCTCCTTCTCCAACTGCAGACTGTCCGCCAGAGAGGTGATCTCCTGGCCAGCGGGTTTGGGGCTTTTGAGGAAGTGGCTCTCCAAAGCTCCTTTGACGCTCACCTCGATGGACGTGCGCTTTTTCCTCTTCCTGCCCTGCGCCGCGATCTTATCGATACTGGTGGGGCTACCGGTGGTCGAGTCGGCCTCTTCCAGCCATTTGTTGAGCAGCGGTTTCAGCTTGCACATGTTCTTGAAGCTAAGCTGCAGCGCCTCGAACCTGCATATTGTGGTCTGTGAGAAGACGTTACCATACAGGGTGCCTAGTGCCAAGCCCACGTCCGCTTGCGTAAAGCCCAGTTTGATCCGGCGCTGTTTGAACTGCTTGGCGAAGTTCTCCAGGTCGTCCGAGGTCGGCGTGTCCTCGTCGGACTGCGGGTCATGGCTCACCCCGGCGTGGTGCTGCTGGTGATGTGAATGCTGGTGGTGGTGATGGTGATGATGATGACTGCCGTGGTCGAGATCAGGGGAGTCCCCCCTCACCATCCCCGGGTGCATTAGGCTCCCCGGTGAGTTGAGCATTCCGTTAACCGTGAATCCCCCGGGCTGGGAGTAGATCAGCGACTGTTGCTGCTGCTGCCCTTCGGAAATGGAGGCTATATGCGCGGCTGAGGTGCCACCCCAGGCTCCTGGGTGTTGTGCCTGGTGGGAGCCCAGATGCAGAGACCTGTGGTGTAGAGCGGAGCCTGAGTGCATGTCCTCCCTGCCGGAGTTTCTCTTCACATCCTGCGGCTGCGGGCTACCCGTCATCCCAACGGGGCTGGAGGACCAGGGAGAGCCGGCCTCGGCAGCTGCCACTGCGGCTGCAGCCGCAGCGGCGTGTGGCAGGGATGTCATCCACTGGTGGGCATGGCTTAACATGTGTCCCCCGTTGCTCGTTGCCATAGCGCCCTGCATAAAGTCACTCTGCATCATCTTCACGGAGGGGTCCCCTCTGTATCCACCAGACACCGAGGTGACTGCGGTGCTGCCCCGCTGCATGCCACCGACCCCCCGGTCTGAGTGCACGATGGAGCCGGTGGATAGGATCCTATTGCTGGCCAGGTATGGACTGGAGGTGGCTGTTGCCATACCCCAAACCATAAAGCCTGTGAGTTATCGCCCTCTTCCCTCGTTGGATCAGCTTCTCTTCTCAAACAGAATGCTCTTATCCAATAATAAATCAAAACTATGAGAAAACGTGGTGAATGTTGCTTTATACTATATACCATCAAAAGGAGATAAAAATAATTCAAAAGTAGTCCAACAAAAATATTCACAAAAATGCAAATGAAAGTTAATGTTTTGTTTATCAATTAATAGAAAGAAATAGCATTTACGTTCCACCAGTAAAAATTCGGAGATTGGTGCATTAAGAATTTTACGCATTCAATTTAGAGATATTTTTTGTGAATATATGAATTTTAAAAAATGAAAAGTTTTTTGCGTCCTGTAAAGTTCTACTAGACGTATAGATTTAGTAATCTCCCACAAACTGACGCTCTCTTCTAGGATCCCTGCCGAAGTAGTCTCGTTGGAGAAGGACCATTCATTGTCACTTTGTTAACACTCCTGTGGCTCCTCTGCTGCTTTTCTGAAGTATTTGAAGCTGCACAATTCCGAATGATACAACGGTCTACGTAAATGCTTGTATCTATTTTCTTTCTTCACTCTTTCTCTCCTTCCATCTGACACTTGTATCCGTTCCTCCCTGGAAGCGCGTGGACACGGGAGTGTTTACCCTGTGCCAAGCGTGCGCACGCCGTTCCCATCTTCCCCCAATTACCAGCGGAAGTCGAGAGCAGGACTCCCGCTGATTGGACGATACCCAGAGAGAGAGATTGGCACATCTCGAGAGCTCGGTGCGCTGCCTCGGGTGCTCGAGGTAAGGTTCCCTTCTCTGAGAAAAACAACATATGTATTGATTAGATGATCATAACAATAACAGACTGATATTGATCATATTGGCATTGTAATTGGTAGGCTATTTATATGGCTCCTCAGTGGCGCAGCGGTCTAAGGCACTGCATTTCAGGCTGTATCACAACCGGCCGTGATTGGGAGTCCCATAGGGCGGTGCACAATTGGCCCAGCGTCATCTTGGTTAGGTTTTGGCCGGGTAGGCCGTTATTATTAATAATATTTTTTCTTAACTGACATGCCTAGTTCAATTTTTAATTAAAAAAATAATAATATAAGTAGCCACAAAACCAATAATAGGCCTAATAGGCCTAATGATAATAATATTTTATAATTTATCATAACACAATTATCGTTGTCGTAATCAAAAACAATCATAGACTATAAGACCCCAATATCCATAATCTCACTTGCTTATAATCAAATAGCCTAACATGCGTCCACTAAATGGTTAACGTGGAATTGATGGTTTGATGAAGGAGGTTTCCAGGCGGGAACAAGCAATCTCGCTGAACCCCGGAGAGAGAGAGAGCACCCCCACGAAAACAATGCCAAATTGAGCAGTCCATTGGGGATTGAAGAGACACACTGACTCTCGCCTTTCTAACGCCAGTCAGGGATGTCAGGCCCGAACAACGCAACATATCTGTGTTTTTCCTCCTCTGTCAAATAGCGTAGCGGCGGGGGCCTGTGCCAATGATACTCAGGTCGGCTCTGGATAGACACTCAGGGGTTCTGTACGCCACTTGCATCGTAATGCTCTCTCCTTTTCACACTGAAGCAAGACCCACTGGGCGTGAACCGGGTGCACTACATTTCTACATGAGGCAAGCCAGTTAGTTTTTTTTCTATCTTCGGGAGAAGTGTTATTTTAATAGAATGTTTCCAGAGTGTGTGCGAGTGATGGTAAACTAAATAATTAGCTTTTTCCTAATATTCCTAGCCACAAGATTTTCCCAGTCTTACAAACTAGAACTCTTAACACACGGAGCATTCTTGCAATTGAAAGAAGAGACATTGCATGGAGACACAACCAGGTGCAGCCAAACATATTTGCAGCCAAAACTCACTCTTTCCTGGAAGATTTCTCCTGGATTTGATTCAAATAAGTTTTTGGGAAAAGTAAAGCAAAAAGTAAACATTTGTGTGTACATGGGCTCGAAGGATGCCAATGGGAGTTTTGCGTGAAAGTTCGAGTTGTGCGCTCAAGGCCTTAGAGTCCCAGTGCAGTCAAAAACGAAATTTCCCTGTGTTTAAAAAATATATATTTCCACACTATGGGATAATAATGTAAAATTGTGAAAATTCTGATAATGCTATTTTAGTGTAAGAGCTTAAATGTCGAGTTTGTGCATGTCTGTTGACATCACCAGGCAGTAAATTAAGTTAATAGACCAATAACAAAGAGCATTCCAAACCTCTCTGCCAATAACAGCTAGTTTTCAGTTTTCCCCCTCCCTACTCGACCACTCTCAGACAGTCCTAGCAAAATTCTTACTTGAGAAATTGCTAATTTCTAAGAAGATTGCAATTTTTTTTAAACATTTTAATTTAAGTTATTGTCAAATTGTATTCCAAGATCAAACGTCGGAATTATAGTGTAGGCAAAACGGACTCCAATGCACAATATGACCGACCGCGGTACCCCTTTTTCCTACTCAGATCACCATGGAAACCGGGTAGGAGTGTTAAGTATGTCTTTCTGAGTCCCTATCAATTGGGTGAGCTATTCAGTTTTAACCCGCGAGAGACACAGCAGCATCATAGGGCCCCACAGGCGACACAAGGATTCAATGCATGGATGAAAACAAATATATAAAAGTCATCAATGTTACAAACCCTGGACTGAGTCTAGCTTATAGCCTAGACCTAGGCTGGTATGTTGTAGGCTATTCGGTAATTCGTTACGAATCAAATGGCATAGCACGTATGCTTTTTTATATTATTATTAGAATAATATATTTTTAAAAACAAGTTGACGAACATAATCTGGAATAAATGTAAATGAAAATGTAGAGTGGTAGGCTATTTCAACCCGTAAAACAATATCACAATAATACACTAATAGTATGTGTGTGTTTACAGGTGATATAGGCATACGTCAATGTGTGTAGTACAGTGTCCTCCTGGATCAAGACAATTTCAGAATGTTGACATTTTATATTTCTCCCTCCCCTGAAAACGTTTATCATTGCTACTTATGCCCGTCATCACCAAGACGAAGGCCTGAATCATCCAAGCGAAATGCAACCAGAAAGTGCGGTTGTCATTACATTTTTTAAACTTAATTACCGACGACCAGACACATTTTATTGCACTTATGGAACGCATAATGTACTGCTCTCACCTCGTTTACATGCGCTTTTGCTTATCTGAGTTAATGCGTTAATAAGCCGCCCTCATAAACACAGGGATAATTTATTTTATACTGTAATTTCTACGTGTCCTAACGTACGTATGCAACATGTCTAACGGCAACTGACAAAACAGAATAATATTGGTTTAATGACCTTTGTTAAATGATATAAACCTCTACATCACCAGTAGTTGAATACCACAGTTAGATATCTGGGTCTTCCCTTTCAGGATTACACAATGCACAGTAGTAGCACAATGCAAACTCCACCTCACACTCTATAACTTCCTGCACCTCTCTCATCACACATATTTAGGACCAGGAGTTTTTCCTGACCAAAAGACCTACAGTCTTTAATAGGGCCCAACGTTTTCACAGGTCAGCTGGTGTGGTCAGGAGAAACTGGCACTATACATCATGTGTTTCTCTGGGATCAGTAATGTTTATCATGTGTTGGCATGGTGTGGAGCAGGCCAGTGTTGACTGTTTGATATTCATGGAGGAAGCTGGGTGGAGACCTTCTTGTGATGCACATATTTTATCCCTTTCTTCTCTCATTTGCTCTCTCTGGCTCTTCATGTCTCCCCCCACTCTCCCTATCTTCTCTCATTAGTTTTTCTCTCTCTGTCTATCTGCTCCCCATCTGTACCCAGGGCTGCAGAGAAGAGGTGCACTATACACTCCAGTTCTTGAGGGCAGCAGGAATTTCCCAGGTCCCATGTTCCATCTAACCTTCTCTTTGGACTCACTCTCTCTTTCCAGGTTCTGTCTTCCATGGTTTGTCTTCATTTTCCTCTTTCACTATCTGCACCCCTCCCTCTCCCTCCTGCCCTCTCTCCGTTCCTCTCCCTCCGTTTCTGTCTCCAATATGCACAGCGGTTGGGCTACTCTAGCTGCAGGCTATTTTCTTTGGTAGACTTTAGCAATATGCAAATGCAGCAGTTCCCTTAACAAAAAAAACACATCCATTTCACATGTGATCACGTGAAATAAATGTCACGACATGGGGGATGCAAAATTTCAACATGCGATACCATGAAACTGCACGTGACAACATTTGAATGTTTTTTCACATGTAAAACTGCTAATACGATTTTCACATGCAAATGTTTTCCATCTGATGCAATTCCACACGTGAGAGTTTGATATTCCCAAGGGAAAGTTTTTCACATGTGAAAGTGCAAATTCAATCAAAAATAGTGTAAACATCTTTAATCAATGTGAATACATTTGACATGATCACCTATTGACTTTTCAATATCACCCCACCTGGCATTTGACCCTACAATATGTGGATTTGGGAAACACTGATCTTTCTGCTGTACCAAAAAGTGTAGCATTCTCAGAATTTACCTACAGATTCATAACCTGTAATACATAGGTATTTAGCAAAACAGTGCCATCTGGCTTATTTATGAATTAATCTGACTATTCTCTCATCATTGATTTAATTTACTTATTTCAACAATTTGAGGGTTTTCTGTATAGTTGTCTAATGTTGGTGGGGCATATTATTTGATTTCAATGTTACTGCTGAATCACTATAATAAATATAATAATTTTTATAACGTGTGCCTTTAACAACTCTGAGATCAACTTTGAAGTCCAAAGTGTAGGAATACAGATGAAACCAGTTATTGACACAGACATGGTGGCATAGCTGGAAGACAGGAACACTGTGAACCAAAAGGTTGTGAGTACAAATTCATGCAAAAACATGCACAATGTAATCGTGTGTGTCAAATATGTAAATTGAAAACAACACTACTTTGTGATTTTCTGGGAGATCCAAACAGGTGGTTTCTGTTTGCCATGCATCACCTGTGAAAACTGGTGAAATATCATCACATGTGAAGTGTTCCCAAACCACATGATTTCACATGTGAAATAAAATTGTACATGTGAAATCCATTTTTTTTCCCTTAATGGTTGAGAACTGCAGAGGAGAAGAAAAGAGGAGCACTCTGCATCGGTGTTCCTGGAGTTTTCAGCTCTGAGAGAAACGTGGTTTGCCTTTCTCTGTATATCTCTCTATCAAATGAGTGGTACAGGACTTACCGACAGAAGAGAGAGAGAGAGAAAAAGGAAGGAAGAGACAGAGAATTTAGTTGTCATTCATCCTCCATAGTTATAATGGCTCATTTGGTTATCCCCTCCCTCTGCTGCTCTCTCCTGTATCTAAAAGAGATGTCGTCAAAACCAGATGGAACCCCTGGAGGCCCAGAACCAAGACCCCAAGTTGTTGATTCATCATGGAGAGCTTGACTGGTTCATTGGTTCATATACAGTGCCTTGCGAAAGTATTCGGCCCCCTTGAACTTTGCGACCTTTTGCCACATTTCAGGCTTCAAACATAAAGATATAAAACTGTATTTTTTTGTGAAGAATCAACAACAAGTGGGACACAATCATGAAGTGGAACGACATTTATTGGATATTTCAAACTTTTTGAACAAATCAAAAACTGAAAAATTGGGCGTGCAAAATTATTCAGCCCCCTTAAGTTAATACTTTGTAGCGCCACCTTTTGCTGCGATTACAGCTGTAAGTCGCTTGGGGTATGTCTCTATCAGTTTTGCACATCGAGAGACTGAAATTTTTTCCCATTCCTCCTTGCAAAACATCTCGAGCTCAGTGAGGTTGGATGGAGAGCATTTGTGAACAGCAGTTTTCAGTTCTTTCCACAGATTCTCGATTGGATTCAGGTCTGGACTTTGACTTGGCCATTATAACACCTGGATATGTTTATTTTTGAACCATTCCATTGTAGATTTTGCTTTATGTTTTGGATCATTGTCTTGTTGGAAGACAAATCTCCGTCCCAGTCTCAGGTCTTTTGCAGACTCCATCAGGTTTTCTTCCAGAATGGTCCTGTATTTGGCTCCATCCATCTTCCCATCAATTTTAACCATCTTCCCTGTCCCTGCTGAAGAAAAGCAGGCCCAAACCATGATGCTGCCACCACCATGTTTGACGCCAAACATAACGTTTTGCATTGTTGCCAAAATGTTCAATTTTGGTTTCATCTGACCAGAGCACCTTCTTCCACATGTTTGGTGTGTCTCCCAGGTGGCTTGTGGCAAACTTTAAACTACACTTTTTATGGATATCTTTAAGAAATGGCTTTCTTTTTGCCACTCTTCCATAAAGGCCAGATTTGTGCAATATACGACTGATTGTTGTCCTATGGACAGAGTCTCCCACCTCAGCTGTAGATCTCTGCAGTTCATCCAGAGTGATCATTGGCCTCTTGGCTGCATCTCTGATCAGTCTTCTCCTTGTATGAGCTGAAAGTTTAGAGGGACGGCCAGGTCTTGGTAGTTTTGCAGTGGTCTGATACTCCTTCCATTTCAATATTATCGCTTGCACAGTGCTCCTTGGGATGTTTAAAGCTTGGGAAATCTTTTTGTATCCAAATCCGGCTTAAAACTTCTTCACAACAGTATCTCGGACCTGCCTGGTGTGTTCCTTGTTCTTCATGATGCTCTCTGCGCTTTTAACGGACCTCTGAGACTATCACAGTGCAGGTGCATTTATACGGAGACTTGATTACACACAGGTGGATTGTATTTATCATCATTAGTCATTTAGGTCAACATTGGATCATTCAGAGATCCTCACTGAACTTCTGGAGAGAGTTTGCTGCACTGAAAGTAAAGGGGCTGAATTATTTTGCACGCCCAATTTTTCAGTTTTTGATTTGTTAAAAAAGTTTGAAATATCCAATAAATGTCGTTCCACTTCATGATTGTGTCCCACTTGTTGTTGATTCTTCACAAAAAAATACAGTTTTATATCTTTATGTTTGAAGCCTGAAATGTGGCAAAAGGTCGCAAAGTTCAAGGGGGCCGAATACTTTCGCAAGGCACTGTATGACAATGTGTTGACATCTCTTCCAGTATCAATGAATGGTACACACTTCCCTTGTTTCACTCCCTCCTCGACCCTCAGGTTGACCACAGTTGAACCTCTCTCCCTCTCCCTATGGGGGGTTACTATTGCTTCTCTCTGCCCCATCATTCACACATACACAGCATCTGAGACTGATCCAGGAGATTACTGTATCCATGCTCATCATGCGCACTCTCTCTTTCGCTCCTCATTCTCCAAGTCGTTCTCTGAGAGCTGTCTTCTCTCTTTCTCCCACACATACAACTTCTTTCATTTGTCTTTCAGTCCCAGGAGTAGAGACTCAGGCTCACCTTACTGCTCTCTCGCTATCTCTCTCTCTCCACACCTTTTCTCACTACACACACATACACCCACTTTCATCTTATTTTTGCTCCATTGTAATTCCCTAGAGGCTGCAGGATTCCTATCCCCATTCAGGGATGGCCTCTACTCTTTGTCCCCTTGTAAAGCTCAGACATGCCGGTAGGATTGTCAAATGTTTGCCTGCTGACAGTACTCAGCACCTCTGAACAGTGTCGGCAGTCTATCTCTTTTGTGTTCACACAGCAAATACCTTGGAAGTCGTCAGCCACTCAGCCTACTCCAAACCAGAAGGTGTCAGTAGCGTTGTTTGGCAATGCATATCCGTGAGTATTACTTATTGTCTAGATTCCTTTCTATCTGTGCTAATGTTCCTATTTTGTAGAAAGCCCTTGTTGATACTAGCCAGATGTCTACAGCTAGATACTACCTAGCAAGATGACAAAGAAACAATTTAATTCACTCTCCATAATCCCATACGGCAGTGCCAGCCCATAGCCAAATGTTTAGCTAGCTGGCTAATGTTAGCATATTCACTAGCTAGCAAAACATAGCTAGCTAAGGACACTGCTAAGGACACTGCCTACATTGGCTCCATCTTGTGGGGGTTTGTGCTCTCTGATTTGCTCAAAGTCAAGTTGTTGGCCACTGACGAGCATTGTGATTCTACAAGTAGAGTCGGTAGGTTTGTCGGCACCTGGTCGGCACGCAGCAGGTACCGCTTTTGTTCTAGCAAGAGAAGGAAGGGCCTCCTACTGTGATAATAAACTGTAGGCAGCCTATCGGCAGTGAGATTCTCGGTGTGTTTCATGCTTTAGAGAGTGTGTGTTGAAAGGGGAAAATAAAAGACTCTTTCCCACAGAGCTCTTCTGCCCTTCCCAGCTGCCCTTCATGGTGTAATGTTAATTAGCTCATTCATATTCACAGTTTTAGTGCACATAGACAGTGATGTCATAGTGATGTCACTAAGCAGTCAAAAGGCGCGTTCCTATGCTTAAACGTTGCTGATGCCTGTCAGACCTTACAATGCCTTCATAAGTATTTGAAGTATCAGCTAACCACATCATAGAGTATCTTATAGCAATTTGTCAGTCGATGACACAGTCGATGACGTGGCACGCAACCATTGGTTGTTGCATCACCTCGCCTTAGCTGTGGAACACGTCCAAAGTCATAGGGTCAATAAAGGTGTGTGTCAATCAGAGATGTATGAACACTGTAATTCAGTCTCTCTCTCTCTCTCTCTCTCTCTCTCTCTCTCTCTCAAAATAGTTTGACAACACTTTGAGGAATGAGGAAGAGGAGGAGGAAGACAGGGTGAAAGAACTAGATTGATACGTAACGCTCTGTTTTTTAAATAGATAGAAATCTATCACTCTTCCTCCTTCTCCTCCTTCTCCTGTTCTGATTGGGAGTGTGTCCGACCTTCATCTCATCCCTGAGCCAGAGACAACCCTCACAGTAGGAGACGCCTTCTACCCACAATCCCCTGCTGCGTGTTTCTACCACAGACAGAGGGAGTCACAGAGAGAAAGGGAGAGAGAGCGAGAGAGAGGGAGTGAGAGATGGTGGAAAGAGGATGAAAGGGAGAGAGAGAAAGAGAGAAAGAGAGAGAGGAAAAAGGGAAGCTCTACAGTGATTATAACACCAGTGCGTAGTCAGTGCCCGTATCCAAATAGAAGAGAAAACAGAGCATGTTCATTAAAATGTACTAGAACTCCCAACAGACATCCGGAGAAGGAGTGGAAGTGAAGCCATAGTCTAGCTTGGTTGTTTGGGCTGTGTCAATATCATTGATGTATGTAGGCTACCTCTTCTATCTTGTCAATAGTTCACCTAGAAAATACCTGTACAGCTTCAAGTGGGTCCTCAAAGAAGAACATTTGGGAAGCCAATTGGAATAAAGCATTTTGATGAGAAGTAATGAGGGAAGGTGGGAACAAGGGAATGAGGGAGGACAGGAGAAGAGGCAAGAGGGAAACCTATTTATAGCTCTGATTGGAACACAGTCAATTGCCACCCACCGCTGTGGCCCAAATGATCAGGCCAAATGGACAGATGCACTGGTTAAACGTTGTTGTGGGGTAGTCCATTATGTGTGGATGGGGGTGGCTAATGTGTGAAAATGACATTCATTAATTTCACCACATGATTTTCACAAGGGTAAGGGGAGCTTTGAGGTATGACGAGAGAAAGACACCATTCACTGTATAGTGTATGCGTGTCACACCTGATGGCAGATTATGTAAGGAATAATCAATGAGGAGCTATGCGTCCTCTGGAAAATAATGAAGGACATCAAATCAAAAATCACATTTTATTTGTCACATGCGCCGAATACAACAGACCTTACTGTGAAATGCTTACTTACAAGCCCTTAACCAAAAATGCAGCTCAAGAAATTGAGTTAAGAAGATATTTACTAAATAAACTAAAGTAAAAAATCAAATAAAAAGTAACACTATAAAATAACAATAACGAGGCTATATGCAGGGGGTACCGGTACCTAGTCAATGTGTGGGGTACAGGTTAGTCAAGGTAAATTGTACATGTAGGTAGGGGTAAAGTGACTACGCATAGATAATAAACAGCGAGTAGCAGCAGTGTAAAAACAAAGGGGGATGGGGTGTCAATGTAAATAGTCTGGGTGGCCATTTGATTAATTGTTCAGCAGTCTTATGGCTTGGGGGTATAATCTGTTAAGGAGCCTTTTGGACCTAGACTTGGCGCTCCTATACCACTTGCCGTGCGGTAACAGGAGAACAGTAGATGACTTGGGTGACTGGAGTCTTTGGAAAATAAATTTGGGCCGTCCTCTGACACCGCCTAGTATATACAGTGCTTTCTGAAAGTATTCAGACCCCTTGACTTTTTCCACATTTGTTACGTTACAGCCTTATTTAAAAATGTATGAAATAAAAAAAATCCTCAACAATCTACACACAATACTCCATACTGACAAAGCGAAAACAGGTTTTTAGACATTTTTGCAAATGTATTACAAAGAAAAACATAAATACCTTATTCACATAAGTATTTAGACGCTTTGCTATGAAACTGGAAACTGAGCTCAGGTGCATCCTGTTTCCATTGATCATCCTCGAGATGATTCTACAACTTGATTGGAGTACACCTGTGGTACATTTAATTGATTGGACATGATTTGGAAAGGCACACACCTGTCTATATAAGGTCCCACAGTTGACAGTGCATATTAGAGCAAAAACCAAGCCATGAGGTGGACGGAATTGATTGTGTCGAGGCACAGATTAGGGGATGGGTACCAAAAAATGTCTGCAGCATTGAAGGTCCCAAAGAACACAGTGGCCTCTATTACTCAGAAATTGAAAATGTTTGGACCCAACCAATACTCTTCTTAGAGCTGGCCACCCAGCCAAACTGAGCAGTTACCATACCAGGAGGCGATGCAGCCGGTCAGGATGCTCTCGAGGGTGCAGCTGTATGACTTTATGAGGAGCTGGGGACCCATGCCAAATCTTTTCAGTCTCCTGAGTGGGAAAAGGTGTTGAGGTGCCCTCTTCATGACTGTCTTGGTGTGTTTGGACCATGATAGTTTGTTGGTGATGTGGACACCAAGGAACTTGAAACACTCGACCCGCTCCACTACAGCCCCCTCGATGTGAATGGGGGCGTGTTCGGCCCTCCTTTTCCTGTAGTCCACGATCAGCTCCTTTGTCTTGCTCACGTTAAGGGAGATGTTGTTGTCCTGGCACCACACTGCCTGTTCTCTGACCTCCTCCCTATAGGCTGTCTCATCATTGTCGGTGATCAGGCCTATCACTGTTGTGTCATCAGCAAACTTAATGATGGTGTTGGAGTCGTGCTTGGCCACGCAGTCGTGGGTGAACAGGGAGTACAGGAGGGGACTGAGCACGCACCCCTGAGGGGCCCCCGTGTTGAGGATCAGCTTGGCAGATGTGTTGCTGCCTACCCTTACCACCTGGGGGCGGCCCATCAGGGAGTCCAGGATCCAGTTGCAGACAGAGGTGTTTAGTCAAAAGTGTCTTTCACTTAGTGATGAGCTTTGCGGGCACTATGGTGTTGAATGCTGAGCTGTACTCAATGAACAGCATTCTCACATAGGTTTTCCTTTTGTCCAGGTGGGAAAGGGCAGTGTGGAGTGCGATTGAGATTGTGTCATCTGTGAATCAGTTGGGGCGGTATGTGAATTGGAGTGGGTCCTCCGTTAAAGATGTGTTCCCGGCAGTGGCGGTCAGTGCCGTTTAAAATCAGGGAGTGCATTTTTTTTCACGAGCATGGCCTTATTGCTATTACAGCATATTGGATGACTTTCATTCATATTCCATTCACCCAGTTCAATGCAACAGCGATAGACTTAGGCTACTACATGATACTCCCATTTTAAACATTTTAAACATACGGCCATGTTGTCTTCCTTCTCACATTTATGCGATCTCCTCCTCTCACCTCTTCCCTTTGCTTGTGGACTTCAATGCACAATACATCAGCTGTATGTGACCAGGCAAAAAAAACTTTCCAAGCCAACCCGCTACACACAACCTACATCATAGTAAAGTAACATCATAGTCAGCATAGCTAATAGAACTAATGCGCTAGAAAACCGGCTACAATCAGGCAGTAATGTTACAGTGTACAGTCAGTAAGCAGTTACACCGGCGGGCCCTAGTGGCAGTAAATTAATAAAACCAAAAGCTTACCTTGACTTGGAAGAGTTCCAGTGTTGTGTTCGATAGTCATAGCCAGCTAGCTAATATAGCATCCATCTGTTTAACAGGGTGTTTCAGTAGGCTAAACTAGCTAGCTGCATTTGCTAGCTAAGTAAGTGAAACTGAAAGTGAAAAATATATATATTTCTCTATTGCTTCATCTTCATTTTGTATGAAATGAATTTGTTCAAAACTGTTCAACTATTGTCTCTCTCTTTGAGTCAACTACTCACCACATGTTATGCACAGCAGTGCTAGCTAGCTGTAGCTGAAGCTTTCAGTACTAGATTCATTCTATGATCCTTTGATTGGGTGCACAACATGTCAGTTCATGCTACAAGAGCTCTGAAAGCTTGGAGGACATCCTCCGAAAGTTGTCATAATTTCTGTGTAAGTCTTAGGGGGTGAGAACCATGAGCCTCCTAGGCTTTGTATTGAAGTCAATGTACTCAGAGGTGGCCCAGAAGCTAGCTGTCCTCCGGCTGCACCATGGTGCTACCCTACAGAGTGCTGTTGAGGCTACTGTAGACCTTCTTTGCAAAATAGTCTGTTTTAATCTATTTTTAGTGACGTGATTATATTTAGTATAGTTTTATCTAAAAAGGATAACTTTTTAAATTGTTATTTTTATTTTTAGTAAATTCACTGAGAAGGATGGTCCTCCCCTTCCTCCTCTCAGGAGCCTCCACTGGTTACACGAAGTGCTAGCAGGGTGGAACTAACCTTCCACAGAGTTGCATTATTTTCCAGAGAATGCATAGAGTCCCAAGTTGGTTATCCCTTTATACCATGGCTATAATTTAATACATTTACTGCTAGAAATGTGTTCATTTGCAGGTAGAAATGTGTTCAACATCCACTGAGGTAGTTTGCAAGTTTACTAGATAGCACAGTAGTTGCCTTGGTAACCAAACAAACAGATTTGCTAGTTTACTAGTTTAGCTAACCAAACCATCCGTCCTTGCTTGCTCTTATGAAAATCGAATTCAACAATGCCAGTAATGTTTTTAATTTGACTTTTGCTTTCAAAGGCAGCTCAAACATAGAACATGTAAGAATGAACTATAACCATTGAATTCTACAATGCAAATATACTATGTGTTATAGGGAAATAATCTTGATCTAGAATGCCCTTCAAGCATAAAAGGACAAAAAGAACAACTAAACTGGACTGAGACATGAGGTAAACAGTTAGACTCATATTCAGGCAGTGTAGAGGAAATTGGAAGAAAACTAGACTTCTGGTTTATATAAAAAGATGAAGGTCTTGTGCAGTGCTGGATATGGAGAAGAAATGCAACAGACACAAATAAAAGGGAAAAGAGAGTGATTTGTTTCCTTCTACCCTCTAAGTCTGATTTTTTTCTCCACCCTCCTCTAAGTCAGATGTTTTTCTCCCCCCTCCTCCATATGGAATCATGTAGTATCCAAAAAAGTGTTGAACAAAAATATTTTACATTTGAGATTCTTCAAAGTAGCCTCCTTTTGCCTTGATGACAGCTTGCACAATCTTGGCATTCTCTCAACCAGCATTATGAGGTAGTCACCTGGAATGCATTTCAATTAACAGGTGTGCCTTGTTAAAAGTTCATTTGAACATTTCTTTCCTTAATGCGTTTGAGACAATCTGTTGTGTTGTGACAAGGTAGGTGTGGTATACAAAAGATAGCCCCATTTGGTAAAATACCAAGAACAGCTCAAATAAGCAAAGAGAAACGACAAGAACATGAAGGTCAATCAATCCGGAAAAATTCGAAAAGTGCAGTCGCAAAAACCATCAAGCGCTATGATGAAACTGTCTCGCCACAGAAAAGGAAGACCAATAGTTACCTCTGCTGCAGAGGATAAGTTCATTAGAGTTACCAGCCTCAGAAATTACAGCCCAAATAAATGCTTCACAAAGTTCAAGTAACAGACACATCTCACCTTCAGCTGTTCAGAGGAGACTATGTGAATCAGGCCTTCATGGTCGAATTTCTGCAAAGAAACCACTACGAAGGACACCAATAATAAGAAGAGACTTGCTTGGGCCAAGAAACACGAGAAATTGACATTAGACCGGTGGAAATCTGTTCTTTGGTCTGATGAGTCCAAATTAGATTTTTGGTTCAAACCACTTTGTCTTTGTGAGACTCAGAGGAGGTGAACGGATGATCTCAGCATGTGTGGTTCCCACCGTGAAGCTTGGAGGAGGTGGCGTGATAGTGTGGGGGGGCTTTGCTGGTGACACTGTCAGTGATTTATTTAGAATTTAAGGCACACTTAACCAGCATGGCTACCATAGCATTCTGCTGTGATACTGTATGCGTTTAGTGGGACTATCATTTGTTTTCAACAGGACAATGACCCAACACACCTCCAGGCTATGTAAGGGCTATTTGACCAAGAAGGAGAGGGATGGAGTGCTGCATCAGATGACCTGGCCTCCACAATCACTCGACCTCAACCCAATTGAGATGGTTTGGGATGAGTTACACCGCAGAGTGAAGGAAAAGCAGCCAGCAAGTGCTCAGCATATGTGGTAACTCCTTCAAGACTGTTGCAAAAGCATTCCAGGTGAAACTGGTTGAGAGAATGCCAAGAGTGTGCAAAGCTGTCATCAAGGCAAAGGGTGGCTACTTGAAGAATCTCAAATATAAAATATATTTTGATTTGTTGAACACTTTTTTGCTTACTACATGATTTCATATGTGTTATTCATAGTTTTGACGTTTTCACTATTATTCTACAATATAGAAAATTGTTAAAAAAATAAAAAAAAAAAAAAAAAACTTGAATGAGTAGGTGTGTCCAAACTTTTGACTAGTACTGTATATACAGTTGAAGTCAGAAGTTTAAATACACCTATGCCAAATAAATATAAACTCAGTTTTTCACAATTCCTGACATTTAAACCTCGTAAAAACTCCCTGTCTTTGGTCAGTTAGGATCACCACTTTATTTTAAAAATGTGAAATATCAGAATAATAGTAGAGAGAATGATTTATTTAATATTTTATTTCTTTCATCACATTCCCAGTGGGTCAGAAGTTTACATACACTCAATTAGTATTTGGTAGCATTGCCTTTAAATAGTTTAACTTGAAAGGCAGCTCAAACATAGAACATGTAAGAATGAACTATAACCATTTAAGGCACACTTGTTTTGGGTGGCATTCCACAAGCTTCCCACAATAAGTTAGGTGAATTTTGGCCCATTCCTCCTGACAGAGCTGGTGTAACTGAGTCAGGTTTGTAAGGCCTCCTTGCTCGCACAACCTTTTTCAGTTCTGCCCACAAATTTTCTATAGGATTGAGGTCAGGGCTTTGTGATGGCCACTCCAATACCTTGACTTTGTTGTCCTTAAGCCATTTTGCCACAACTTTGGAAGTTTGCTTGTGGTCATTGTCCATTTGGAAAACCCATTTGCAACCAAGCTTTAACTTCCTGACTGATGTCTTGAGATGTTGCTTCAATATATCCACATAATTTTCCCTCCCTCATGATGCTATCTATTTTGTGAAGTGCACCAGTCCCTTCTGCAGCAAAGCACCACCACAACATGATGCCACCCCCATGCTTCACGGTTTGGATGGTGTTCTTCGGCTTGCAAGCATCCCCCTTTTTCCTCCAAACATAACGATGGTCATTATGGCCAAACAGTTCTATTTTTGTTTCATCAGACCAGAGGACATTTCTCCAAAATGTACCATCTTTGTCCCCATGTGCAGTTTCAAACCGTAGTCTGGCTTTTTTATGGCGGTTTTGGAGCAGTGGCTTCTCCCTTGCTGAGCGACCTTTCGGGTTATGTCGATATAGGACTCGTTTTACTGTGGATATAGATACTTTTGTATCTGTTTCCTCCAGCATCTTCACAAGGTCCTTTGCTGTTGTTCTGGGATTTTCACTTTTCGCACCAAAGTACCAAAGCACCAAAGTTAATCTCTAGGAGACAGAATACGTCTCCTTCCTGAGCGGTATAACGGCTGCGTGTTCTCATGGTGCTTATACTTGTGAACTATTGTTTGTACAGATGAACTTGGTACCTTCAGGTGTTTGGAAATTACTCCCAAGGATGAATTGCTCCCAAGGATGAACCAGACTTTTTTCTCTGAGGTCTTGGCTGATTTCTTCATATTTTCCCATGATGTCAAGCAAAGAGGCACTGAGTTTGAAGGTAGGCCTTGAAATACATCCACAGGTACACCTCCAATGGACTCAAATTATGTCAATTAGCCTATCAGAAGCTTCTAAAGCCATGACATAATTTTGGGGAATTTACCAGGCTGATTAAAGGCACTGTCAACTTAGTGTATGTAAACGTCTGACCTACTTGAATTGTGATACAGTGAATTATAAGTGAAATAGTCTGTCTGTAAACAATTGTTGGAAAAATGACTTGTGTCATGCACAAAGTAGATGTCCTAACCGTCTTGCCAAAACTATAGTTTGTTGACAATACATTTGTGGATGAGTTGAAAAACAAGTTTTAATGACTCCAACCTAAGTGTATGTAAACTTCCGACTTCTACTGTATATACTGTATATATATATAATCTCTTATATCTCTGTCTCTCCTTCCCTCCTTTTCCTTGCCCCAACTCTCACTCTCTCTGCCACAAACACAAATCACTGCCATCCAGCCTCTAGAAAATAAGACTGAAAAACGACCAGGGAAAAATGGGTCAGGAAATACCTTCGGTTCTCCAGGCTATAAGTATGGACAACCGTCCCCCTGTACCCAAGCCCCGAGGCTGGCCAACTCAAACAACCTGGTGTCCCTGAGGACCAAACTGGTCAAACAGACTCTGACCGGGAGATTATAGAGGCCCTCTGTAGTTAAGGAGCTTTCCCTGGTGGGTTCACTAGGATTAGGAACATATATCAAATGAAGAATAACTGCAACTGCTCATACCAGCAGTATTATTTATTTTTGACTGCTTCTCCTGATATCCAACTGTTGTTAGAGATACTTATGATATGCTGCAATTCATTACTTGCCCACTGGAGACCCGACAAATCATTCAATTTTCACATTTTGACAAATGTTATTTTTGTAATCATAAACTAAAGATCAACATCTCCCCAAATTACCATACAACAAACACTAATAATTAACAACTACAGCTAAGGGAATTTCTAGGGTCTCTGGAAAAATCTGGAGATATTTACATTGTGTTGAAACAAACAACACGTTGGTACTACTGTCTTGCTGACTCAGAACTCTCAAAACTGTGCTCTTGGGCATGGCAATCCAGTTTATGCCCACAGTAAGCAATTCACATAGTATATTTTTTAGGCCTATGTTTATCTGGCTTAATTTGTGACTTTCGTTTGGTGAAATATTTCTGTGGGGCCTTTGGATTTCTTAGCATCACAGACAAGATGGCTCGGAAAGGGTGAGGGAGATGAAGACTTAACGGAATCCACTGCAAAACAACCCATCTCACCCTCCATCCAAAGCACTTTTCCTTTTTCCCTTTCTAACCCTCTCTTTTTTTGTCATTGCCGCATGGACAGTATCTGCATGTGACAGATGACTGCCAAGATTATCGCATCATTATTATTTTTTCCATAAGAGGAGATCATAGAAGGAATAGAGGAGTGACTTGAAGGAGCAGTTACACTGAGATCAACCATTCAGAAGTGCCTCATTCCACCAGAGAATGGGGAGCTCAGTGAGTGAGCCAAGTGCTATTGTCCCCTCCCATTTCAGACACACTGCTCTCCACAACTTCAATGGGACCCCCGCTAAACCAATTAAAGTGATATGTCCCACTCAACCTGAATATCTCTTCCTGCTGGAGCTCTGAGTGGTACCGCCCGCTTTGCTACACAGCTGGGCTCCTTCAACTGTAG